>NC_058382.1:53891305-53983805 GCF_018350175.1 Felis catus | reverse complement strand
GGTCACGATCTCACGGTCCGTGAGTTTGAGCCCCGCGTCAGGCTCTGGGCTGATGGCTCAGAGCCTGGAGCCTGTTTCCGATTCTGTGTCTCCCTCTCTCTCTGCCCCTCCCCCGTTCATGCTCTGTCTCTCTCTGTCCCAAAAATAAATAAACGTTGAAAAAAAAATTAGAAAAAAAAAAGTTTGTTATGGTTTGCTTCCTGCTCTGTTTTAATCATATATTTTTAAGTTTATTTATTTTGAGAGCGAGAGGTTGGGAGAGGCAGAGAGAGGCAGAGAGAGAGAGAGAGAGAGAGAGAGAGAGCGAGCGAGAGAGGGAGAGAGAACGAATCCCAAGTAGGCTCTGTGCTGTAGAGCCCGGTGCAGGGCTTGATCCCATGAACCGTGAGATCACAACCCGGGCCAAAATCAAAAGTTGGACCCTTAACCAACTGGGTGGCTTTTGATCTTCTTTCTAGCAAGAAAGTCCTGGGCATATCCGAGCTTGTCAAAGGCAGTGCTTACTTGGCTTCGGGGCACACACAATCCTTTCCCTAAGGGCTAAGAATTCCTGTAACTTCTCTTTTGGTGAGTGAAACCCAAAAGAGAGGGAATCCATTGTCTAGCAACGTGATAACCCAGGCTGTCGTTCCCTCAATGGGGAGGGATTCTGCTTGATTCTTGATTATTCTACTTGATTCTACTTGATTATTTTCTCACGTCTGAGACCCCCAGCTGTTGTGTGTCCTTAATCCAGTGGAGAATGTTCAGTCTTCATCCTACTGGACCCTCAGCAACTCTTCATCCCGGACCATTCTCTCTTTGAAACAGTGTCTTCCTTTGGGGTCTGTGACCTTGTCTTCCCTATGTCCTTTCACTTCTCTAGGTGTTCTTTGAGGTCCTTTGTTGCCTCTGTCTTCTCCCACCTGGCCTTTGAACGTGGGAGATTCCTGATTCTTACTTTAAGGTCTTTGGAGGCCTCGTCCTCCATGCACCCCGGACAGTCTCAACCTCACAGAGGCTCAGCGATGAGCCTCTCTGTGCCGTGGCTCCTAAATGGAGATCTTCATCTCAAGCCAGAGTGCCAGACACAGAGATCTGAGCATCCGCCTCCCCCCCCGACCTTCTGGTACGGTGTGGTTGATTCTGACGTCTTGGGGTTCTCCGTCCCAGCACTGGTACCTGCATTTGTTCATTCAGGCGAACGGGGACCAGGCAGCATCCGTGATCACGCTTTACCCTGTGCTCGCCGACGGCTGCACCAGTGCCAGGGCCTGGAGCTTCACCTCCTGAACCTCTCTGGACTCCATTCAGCTCTCGCCATCTCCAGAGTTGCCACCTTGGCGCACGGGAGCTGGAGCTGGTGTTGCCACGCCTGCTCGACCTCACCTCTCCCCACTCCGCTCAGTTCTGTTCTCTGCGCCGCAGCACGTGGCTTCCTTTGCTTAAGACCCTCTGTGGCTTCAGCTTACTCTTAGAGTGGGGACCCAAACTTCCCATGGCCCCCAAGGCCCCACATGATCTCATCCTGGCCCTGCTGTCCAGCTTCATCTCCGCCCACACCTGTCCTTGCTTTCCGTCCCAGCCCTGCATGAGCCTTCTCTGCATTGTTCACGTGTTGATCCATGTGCTCTGCTACCGCAGGGCCATTACACGTGCATTCCCACTGTTGGCTATAGCTCCCTGTCTCCTTGGTCTCTAGCTCCTTTTAGGGATGTGGGGGGTTGGGGAGTGTTGCTCACCATTCCCATTTAAGCATTCACCCCCTCTCCTGCCAGGATTGCCATTGGCTGACAGCTGAGTCTTTCCCCAGATGTTGTCCTCAGCTGAAGGGAGCTGACTTGACCAAAGTTATGAGTGGTTGATGTGGGGGTACAAAGTCCGGGCGTCTTGGCCTCAGCTGGGGACATTTCTAATCAGTCTCCCCAGCTCCTGAGCTCCCAGGTCCTGGAGACCTGAGCCATAGCCCTCCTGCTTGTCTTTTAGGTCTTGGCTCATACTTCAGGCATCTTCCCTGATGCAGTAAAACTGTGTCTTGATTAGTATCATTGATTAGTGCATGGCTGGACTTTGAGCTCCTTGAAAGCAGGGAGCTCACCAAATACTCAGCTCTAGGCATGGTGCTTGGCACAAAAAGGGTGTTCAAAAAGGGTTGATTCTCATTACCCGTGGTGGTTACGTTAGGGAACATTACAGAGAACACTGAATTAGCCATCGCTGAACCACTCTTCCTAGGGCAAAGAAACGGTTAATTTCCGACCAGCCTCTGGTCACAACATCTTCATCAGCTAATCTTGTCTTATGTGTGTTTCTGTTTAAAAACACCGGATTTAATATGTATTGTTGATTCATTAACCTAGAACTCACGGCCAATAGAACCACAGCTTATGCCTAAAGGAAGCTTATCTGACACCAGTTTTTTCTCCATAAGGCACATCACAGCCTTGTCGTACTCAGGACCACTAGACAGCGCTATGTTTTGGGGCCGTTTTAAACCGCAAAATCGCCAACACGCAAGAGCATCCCAAGATCGTAAAGAAGTGGCCCCAAGTAGACCACAAGCAGGGGGCTTGTTCTGAAACGAGGGGATGGGGTCTGGCTTCAGCTGGGACACGGGTGCCGAGTGCCTCCGTGTTTTCCACCGTTCTGTGAATGGCCACTGAAGTGCTGTGACTGTTGATTTTGGGCTTAGAAATTAATTCAGTGAGTACGTGAACTTACAGATATGGAATCTGTGAGTAATGAGGATCAACCCTATTTGTTTAATGAACAAACGCGATAAATTAATAACGACCACATACGATTCCCCTCCCTCTGACACACCCTTTGGTAATCACCCCCTGTACCGACTCTGAGCTCGTCCTGGGACCTGGTCAGTGGGACGGGAGCAAACAGAAAGCAGGCAGAGGGCTGGGGAATGCTTATGCGTTGTGGCGTACTGTCTTGGCGTTGCCTGGAGCCCCCCAGCTACCACCACGTGAGGGAGCCTGGGCCAGCCTGCTGGGGGACAGGGCGTGTGGCCGGGTCATAGCCACGCTTTCCCCTCATCTGACCTTGAGTCACCTGCCAGGGGTGTGAGCGAGGCCACTCTGGATCATCGGTCCTGGGCCACCTGGCCCAGCTCAGAAGGCCTACCAGTTAAACCACAGAACCTCGAGAAGTAAAAAAAAAAAAAAAAAATGTGTGGAACAAGTTGCCTCCGCTTCCGGAGTTTGAGATGATTGTTCCCCGTGGCCTCTCCCAGTTACGAATGTGAAGCCCTGTGGCATCTACAAAGGTCAAACTATCTGTGAGTATGTAGACTGGGCATTGACAGTTAAATACAAAAGCTCTAAGCTTACCTTTCGAGGCTTTTGAACGTAGTAAGTGGAATTCTGACCTGCTCTGCTCTGGGTGAGGAAGAGAGGGTGAAGCCACGTGTGTGGGGAGCAAGTGGATACTCAGTGACAGAATTCCTTTGGTGGCTGTTCTCAGGCCGAGGCAACAGGCCACCTGTGGACTACTGAGGCCCGTGTGGAGTGAATCATAGGACAGTGCTTCTTCCTGTGTTGTTGCATCGTGCCAACCTGTGGACTTAGAGCCCTCTCTCGCAGCCAGTCCGCTTGCTGGTGCGTTTGCCTTTGATGCTCGGAGCCTTCATGTTTAGGTTTCCTAATGCCGTGTTTAAAAGTATTTTCCAAATCCCCGAAAATCGTTTATCTCAGGCCATGGTGCCTCTTGGGGAGAAAGACATCTTTGCATCAAAAGCCAGAGCGGCAGTATTTCTCAATAAAACTGGGGGAGAAATCAGAGTAGCAGTTAAAAGGCAGAGAGGTCCACAGGGGTAAGTGTAAATTGAATTGGGAATAGGATGTACGACAGACTTTTCAAAAAACCAAGAACTAATCATGCAGTAAGCCAACAAAGTTATTTTGTAAGGCAGGCTTTTTCAACAGCTTCCACTTTTTTTTTTTTTAAATGCTTCAGTGACTAAAAAGAGCAAAAACATTTTATTTATGTAAAAAGAAATCCCTCGTATGCAAAGTTGCAGCAGCTGATTATAGGTATACAAACGGATAAAAGCCTGGGAACACGCTGCGTTTTCTTTTTTTAATGGAAATCTTGATTTACTCTTCAGTGTGGAGTTGAGAATCCTCCCTTCAGTGGTTCAGTGAACCCTTCTTGGAGTTCAAACTGGACCGACCTCAAGAAATGAAATTCTAGGAAGACGTCCCTGTCCTGGTTATATCTCATTAGATGCAATTTTGCTTTCGAGAATTGTGACTTTCGTGATGAAGCTAGAATATAAAAACAATGATGCTAGCGGCAGTAATAATTAGTAAAATTTCTAAGCAATCATTGTTTAATATTATCTGATATACTTTTCTCCTCCCCCACACCCGTGTCTTAAAATAATCATTTTTTTCCCAATGAAGAATATTCAAAAGTAGAATAATGACTCTAAAATTGTTCAGAGAGGATACCAGAAAATATTCCGCGCTTCGATTAACTTGTCTTTGGTGACTCAGGAAAAGAAAAAAAGAAATCCATTGTGTATACTGCAGACAGGAATGATGCTTTTATAAAGAAGATCATATAATCACTTATCTTTCCGAGCACCATCCAGTCTAGTTTTTAAAAAATTTTTTTATGTTATTAAATTTTTAAAAAATGTTTACTTTTCCTGAGACACACACACACACACACACACACACACACACACACACACACACACACAGAGTGTGAGTGGGGAAGGAGCAGAGAGAGGGGGAGACACAGAATTCAAAACAGGCTCAAGGCTCTGAGCTGTCAGCACAGAACCCGATGCAGGGCTCCAACCCACGAACCGTTATGTCATGACCTGAGCTGAAGTGGGACGCTTAACCGACGGAGCCACCCAGGCAGCCCCAGGCTAGTTTCTTTTTGTTCAAAGGCAGTAAAGTTAACTCTGGAAGGCAATAGTGATGGGGGTTTAAAGGACAGAAACTGGGCAGGGACCCAAATGCTGTCATGGTCAGACCTTGTGTCTGGGCACCTGTCCTGAGGAGGGACAGTCTGGGCAGAATGGGCTCAAGAAAAGGTGATTGTGCTCTAGTAGCAATTTTTTTTTTTAATTTTTTTTTTCAATGTTTTTAATTTATTTTTGGGACAGAGAGAGACAGAGCATGAACGGGAGAGGGGCAGAGAGAGAGGGAGACACAGAGTCGGAAACAGGCTCCAGGCTCCGAGCCATCTGCCCAGAGCCTGACGCAGGGCTCGAACTCACGCACCGTGAGATCGTGACCTGGCTGAAGTCGGACGCTTAACCGACTGTGCCACCCAGGCGCCCCTCTAGTAGCAATTTTTAACGAGGGGCACCTTTGTCCCTTAGGTGACATTTGGCAATGCTTGAACACATTGTTGGTCATCAAAGCTGGGTGGAGGCCAGGTCTGCTGCGGAATATCCCACAGAGCATAGGACAGTGTCCCCCACAATCCCCCACAAAGGATTGTGACCCGAATGTCCACTGTGCAGAGTGGGAAGCCATCAGGTAGTGAGACCCTTGCAGTGGCTACGATACTGCCCCCGGGCCTGTTGGGGTGTTTGTGAAGAGGAGTGCCCGTGAGTGCCAGTGAGGAAGCAGAGTCATGGAGGTAGTCAGAGCCCAGCTGGAACTTGGGTCCCCAAGGAAGAGCAGGGGACACAGAGCCTAAGCTCCGAGTTCCCGTATGGGGCTCTCACTGGCACAGACACTGGAGTTGGCAACAGTGAGGGCTTCGCAGGAGCCCGCTGTGCCACATGACGGAGAAGGGCTGCGACCCAGAGTCCACCAGCGGGGGTGAGAGTCCGTGTTCTGTGGGGGGGCCTTGGGCCCGTCACTTAAACTGCTGGGGCTGGATTTTGTTGCTTGTGAAATGAGGACATTTCATCACGTGATCTCTCAAAGACTTTCCACTTGGCCAGTTCTAAGCCTCTCCATGATTGCATGAATTTTCTGCCTTGTTCTGGAAGGGATTTGAGGCAGCTGACGCGCTGATGAGCATGTGGTTTTCGCCCACTTGTCCAGCACCCGAGAGTCTCCTGATGGCTGTTGACCAAACGATACAGTTCACAACGTCTTCCCAGAAGCCTTTTCTCATGGTGTCCTTTAGTTTTGCCAAGAGAGACGGGGAGTGTTGGCTGCCCCTTACAGGGAGGCAAGCTGAGAGTTAGCAGCGGCTCGCGGTGCTGGAGATGCTTGTGCCAAGCTTGATGCCCGCGGGACTCCCCACGGCATTTCTGGGAAGTAGAAGCTTCAGGTGAACGTGCGTAGCCCTGTGCGTTTGTATCAGGTAATTGCTCTAAGGTATGGTCGTGCTGAACACGTTCATCTGAGAGAATGGTGGGTCTGGGAGAGAGTCTTCCAAAGCCGGGAAAGTTCACAGGGATGTGTAGAGTCGGGCAGGCGTCCCGGCAGTGTCCCTCCACGCCAGGCACCCCCAGGAATCCGTGCAGCAGGGGTCTCTGTTTTGTGGGTGTTGTCAGAGGGTGTCTTCCTCGGGGCGTCCAGATGGCTTGTCAGCCCAGTCATGGGGTTGGTTCCAGTGGGGTCCTGACCGGGCGGTGGCACGGAGCTCAGCTCAGTCGGTCCTGGTGCAGGATGTGGCAATGACAGAAGGTGGTCCGGGCGCCTTTTGCTTCCTGGAAGTGTTTTCTCTTTTCCTAGCTAGTCCAGCTGAACGCTGGGGCTGAGAGCCTTTCCAGTGATGGGCACGAGGCTTTTCTTTCATTCCTGATCAAGTTTCTGTTTCCTTCACCCCCAGTCTGCCCAGAGGTTCTGCCTCCGAGCTGGCATGTGCCAGTCTCGCTGAGTTGGGCATGGTTTCTTCGAGGGCATGGACTGTGTCATATTTTGTCAACAGCTGGAAGAGTGCCTGGCATGTGCTAGATGCTCAGAATTTGTAGGAGTGGCCCAAGTAACAGTGGGGACGGGACCCTCTGTTACCAGGGACATTCAGTAAGCCTTACTCTGTACCGGACACTGTTCTAGGCCTTTCCATCGAGTCAATCACTTGGCCCTCACAGCAGCCAACAGTAAGGACTCTTGTTATCACCGGTTTAGAGGTGAGGACGCTGAAGCCCAGGGCATTTGAAGGACATTCCCCCGGGTGCTTGAGCCCAGGATGGAAAACCTGGAGGCTACCCCAAGAGCCTGGCTTCTCGACAGGAAACCAGGACTGCGTAAGGCACTCCGTGTTCTGTTCGTGCTGCCCCTGCCCCCTGACCTCACCCCTTCTCTCTGTAAAGTCCCATTTGCATTTTTGCTCGTGGCAATTGTAGAACCGTGTGGTCTCCCAGACCCTGCACCCCAGCTGGAAGCCAGAGACACGGCTCTTATTTATTTTTTTAGAGTTTTATTTAAATTTATTTATTTTGAGGGGGTAAGTGTGCATGCAGGAGGGGCAGAGAGGGAGAGAGAGAATCCCAACCAGGCTCCACACTGTCAGTGCAGAGCTTGACTCGGGACTCGAACCCACGAAATGTGAGATCGTGACCTGAGCCCAAAATAAGAGTCCTACCCTTAACCAACTAAGCCCCCCAGGCCCCCCAGAGCCGGCTTTTATCTTACAGGCACGCTGGGGATGCGGTGGGCTGAGGTGCGTGTTCCTACTCTCTCATCTATCCACCAGCGCCCCAGTCCATTGTTCTCTCCCCGCTGTCTGGTCTTCCTCAGCACCGGCCATCCCCACCCCCAGGGCCTTCAGTCAGCAGCATCGCCCTCTCTTTCCTGCCGTTAACCACTCTCACCAAATCTTCAGCTCCGTACCGGGCCGCAGGCTAGCCATTTCCATGCCAGACAAACTCTGCGTTCTGCCCCCTTCTGCACTCATGGTCTCTGCTCTCCCCAGCAAGAACCACCTTCCAGGAGTAGCTCGCGGGCTCCGCTGATAACCTCCCCTTCACTCTGTGCTCACCGCAGTGCTATCTTTCTCTTCTTTCCACTTATTTGCTTATTTATTGTCAGTCTCCCCTTTTTTATAAGCAGAATATAAGCCTCTATGTTAAGGCTGTATCTCCAGTGCCTGGAACACCATGGGCAATGTAGGTACTGAGAACACACGTTTCGGAATGAACACATAACGGGTAATGTTTAATTAAATTTCTGAAGGCAGGAGGCCTCATCTGACTTGTGGGCCTGTTTCTTATCCTGGCCCCAGCTTTGCTCCCAGTTAGCATCATTGAGGGACAGCAGCTGTGAGCCAACTTTGGGAATGAAAGTGTTGTGGGGTTGACTCATGTTCCCCTAAAAGACCCATTCAGTTGCTAAGCCCCAGTACCTGTGAATGTGGCCTTATTTGGAAATTGGGTCTTGGTAGATGTAATCAAGCTGAGGTGAGGTCATACTGGATTAAGATGGGCCCTAAATCCAACGATTGGCGTCTTTGTGGGAAGACGACATTTGGACTTAGAGACATAAAGTTACACACAGATGGAGGCAGAGATTGGGGTGATGTGTCTACAGGCCAAGGAACGCCTAGGATTGTCAGAAACAACCAGAAGCTAGCACAAAGGCGTGGGACGATTCTCTCCTAGAGGCTTCAGAAGGAGTGTGGCTTTTCTGACACCCTTCTATCAGACTTGGAGCCTCCAGACGGAGAATGCATTGTGTTGTTTTAGCCTCCCAGTTTGTGGCCCTTTGTTGGAGCAGCCTCGGGAAGCCAGCACACAAGGGAACCTGTCTCAGGGTGCTCCTCGTACTTTGGCTATTCCTCGAAGCTTGGGAAATGCTCAGGGCACTCCTTGTCCTTTGGCTAGTCCTCGCAGCTCAGGAAATGCTCAGAGTGCTCCTCGTACATCGGCTAGTCCTCGAAGCTCGGGAAATTCGCCCCTGAAATAAACCCAGCGTGAACTGACCAACTCAGCATTGCCAGACAAAAGGATGTCAGAGAGGCGAGGCAGCGAATTTTTCACTCCCACAGAGCAGGGATGTGACCGGAGGCAGCTCTGGGAACCACCACGGGCCTGAGTGGTGCAGGACCTACGTGAAGCCTCCTGGTCTGGACCTCCCAGATACCCGGGAGCTGGTAGTGGGGACGTGAGCCACCTTCTAGCTTAGACGAAGCCCAGCTTTGACAAATGTCCCCTTTGTGTACATTATTGTAGCTTCTGCGTGCGCCCTTTGGAAGGGGCACCTACTTGTCATCACTTATGAATCTTCATCTTTTCTCTTAAACTCTAGACTTGAGGAGGAAAAAGACTTTTTCTGTCCTCAGGGCCCAGTTCCTGGTACACAGTAAACACCCTGTACCGTACGTGTAATTGGACCAGATTGATTGGAGTTACATATCCTTGCAGTTATTTATCCTTTGATAATTGAGTAAGGAGTCCAGTTAATGTTTATAAAAAGGCTGTTTTCGTGCCTTAAAGAAAATTTTAATGATTCCTTAGGTGCTTAAAGGGGTAGGAAACCATCTAAAACAAAGCATCTGGAAGCCTGTAGGAGGTACAACAAACACCAAGAGTGAGCTCTGATGTCAACTGTGGACTGTGGTTAATAAGAGTGTATCCATATTGGTCCATCATTTGTGACAAATGTATCACTCTGATGCACAGTGTTGATACTGGGCCAGCTGGGGTGAGTGGGGGAGGAAGGAAGAGAGATTACATGGGAACTCACTCCACTTTCTGCAAACCTAAGAGTGCTCTCAAAAATAAAGTGTATTCATTTAAAACATCTAAACACCAAAAAAAAATCTCATTTCCTTATCATGTCCTTATTTTCTGGAGACTTACGCTTCTTTTCCAGGATTACTAGCAACATCTCACATACACACACACACACTCTTAAGTGTTTTAATAGGAATTGGCTGTAAGAGGGGGTATGAGAAGGGGTTTCGCTCGCCTCCATCCACTATTTAAAGCCCCTTAGCGAGAGTTTTTACCCATATTAACTCCATAGATTAATTTTTATATGTAGAAGCCCAGGTAGCAATGAATCAAGATGCAACCGATAACAAATTGCATAATTAATGCTCTGCCTGAATCCCAGATCATTCCTCCCACACACGGCCTTAGCTTTGGTGGCTCACACTCAGCCTCCTGTTGGATTTCAAGATGTCCTTGACAACCACCTCTGGTATGATTTTTAGCCACTACGCAAATCCGTTGCAATTGGAAGGCGCTGTTCTGGCTAGCACCACAGTCTGCGTTTTCATGATTCCACGCCTCTGCCTTTTGGGGAAAATCCAGAAACTTAGGCCGACAAAGACGATACGGTATGTATGACCCTAGTGAGATAAATGTGCTCATCAGCACCCTCTCCCCAAAAGTCCACCGCAGAGGAAGCTATGGTTGGAAGCGGAGAGAGGTCGCCTCTGCCAGAACCTTTCTAGCGCTTTGCGATGCGGGAGCAGGTAATGAGTCAAGTAGAGATGACTGGATGGTGGGAGAACTGGGTGAGAAGGTCACCCTGAGCGACGCAGACACCTAACATGGCCAGGAGGAGGGAAAGTAAAAACTGAGCAGGCCACGGAGGGGGGAGCGGGTTTGGGGGGCAGTTTTATTAAATGGAAATCTCCGGAGAGAGTGGGAGGTAAGAATCAGGAGGAAAAAGAGGGGGTTGAAGACAAGTTTCTGGGCCGTGCTAGGTGTCCTTCAAGGGAAATGAATGTCCTATTCCAAGTCATTTGTCAGCCCTTTAATTTTTGGTTTCTTTTTTAAACATAATACATTCTCTGAGACAGAAATGGACACCTTGTGCCTTCACGACCCCTTGTAGGGTGTGTGGGACCCCGGGAAAATTTTGGGGGTCCTCATCTATATAAGCAATTTGATTATATGGGGCGCCTGGGTGGCTCAGTTGGTTGAGTGTCTGACTTCGGCTCAGGTCATGATTTCAGGATCTGTGAGTTTGAGCCCTGCGTCGGGCTCTGTGCTGACAGCTCAGAGCCTGGAGCCTGTTTCAGATTCTGTGTCTCCCTCTCTCTCTGACCCTCCCCTGTTCATATTCTGTCTCTCTGTCTCAAAAATAAATAAACATTAAAAAAATAAAAAATATATATAAATAAAAATATAAATATAAATAAAAATTTATATATAAATATAAATAAAAATGTCTTCAAAATTCATGGGCCTATGTAAAGGTTGGCGATCTGGTGAAGATCTAGAATAGCAGGCAGAGAACACAAACTTATTTATTGACCCAGTGGTGCATGCGAGGAGTCCTGGCACCATTCACCCAGGTCTGGGGACCACTTCTTTGTGCCCCTTCATTGTTAGTGCCCCATTCCCGGTGAATTTCGTATCTTCTACCGGGAGCTGCTGTTGCTCGTAATTATGCCGTGACTTTTCATAACCTGCTTATATTCCAACAGGGCGGGTGTTCTTGTGTTTGCAGTGCCCACTAGCATATAGTTAGTGCCGGTCCCATCATTACTCATGGTGATGCATCATCCTTCATGCTGTCTGTGAATACCACTAGCCTCTGGTGATTCTTGCAAAGGTTGTGCTTTGTTGATGGCGACCACAAATACAGGAGGTTGGGCATGACGACTCATTGCCTGGTCATGTTAAATCTGCCGTTCAGAAACTGCTTTTGTGTGTCCATGTAGAACAACACATCTTCCGACAGTGTCTCCTTCTGAAGTCTTGAGGATATAATCACTGTGTGCCTGGCACGTGATTTATTTTGATGTTGATGGTACCCTGCCATTCTCTGAGTGGGATGCATAGGGGTAGACAGGCAAGGGCCCGTGAATGGAGAAATGGGAGTAGTTCATTTGTGCAGAGTATCTGTGTCTCATGCAGCATGACCTTGGCAGGTCCTGGCTGTGGGGCCTTAGGGAGACACTCGAGGTAGGAATTTTGGAACTAACTGGGACATCTGTTTGACTCAACATATGGGGTAAAGATCTAAGAGTACCCCACAATGGAGAAATGAAACCCAAAGTTTAAGGAAGGTACTCCAAAGTGTGTGGTCCCTAAGGCATGGAGTCAGGTTGGGGCCCCACTAGCCAGGGCCTAAAGATTCCTTGCTTGCTGTCTGTTGTCAGTGAGATAATGAAGACAAGTCTTCACATGGTATCACTTCTCCCCAGTCTCCTGATGTCCTTTGTGACCCACTGCTCAGGTTACTGTGTTCTCTCACCTCCTTGTTCTCTCAATGCAGTTTCCGGTCCTATGGTTGGATAGCAGATATTACAAGTGAATTTCCTCCTCCTCTTATGGTGAATGCTTTTTTTCTTCAAAATCCAGCTTATTCCCTCCTTTATCAAATCTTCTGGTACCTTTGCATCTTCCCAGTCCCTTTATCCAACCTAGAAATGAGAACTTTCTAGTGGGCGCCTATCCTGTGCCAATCTGTGTTCCAGGCATTGTATCAACAGCAGTGAGCAAGACATATCCTCTAAGTTGCCATGTAGGCCCCCTGTGGACTGTCGATATTACTTTTTAATTTTTTTTTAGTTTATTTGTTTTGAGAGAGAGAGAGAGAGAGAGAACACCAGAAGGGGAGGGGCAGAGAGAGAGGGGGGGAACAGAAGATCCAAAGCAGGCTCTATGCTGATAGTAGAGAGCCCGATGTGGGGCTCGAATTGATGAACCATGAGATCATGACCTGAACCAAAGGCGGACGCTTAACCACCTGAGCCACCCAGGTGCCCTGGACTCTTATGTATTTATATTTCCATGTCTCTTGTGTTAAAATTACTTTTATTTGCCAGCAGATGTTTTCTGTAAAGGGCCAGACAGTAAACACTTTATACTTTGAGGGACACGTGGCCTCTGTTATAACTACTCAGCCCTGCTGTTGTAGCACAAAAGGGACCAGAGACAATGTGCAAACAAATGGGTGTGGCTGTGTTCCCATAAAACTTTATTTACAAAACCAGGCGTGGACTTTGCCCGCTAGCCTCAGTTTGCTGACCCCCTGCAACAAATAGAAGCTCTCTGAGAATAGGCCTGATGTTTTTCCCCCTTATTTTTTTGCTGGTGTCTTCCAGGTGCTTAGAACAATACTCTGCACCTAGAAGGCACTCGACATAGTTTTGTTAAATAGGAGAAGTGAATAAATGTCACCTATTAAACGGGAAGTTCCTGAAAGGCAGGGCTCCCTGTACAACGCGATCAGCTCAGAGAACAGGTTAGGTGAAAATGGACTGAATAGGCGACGAGGGACGGAAACCCCTCCTCCCATCAGCACCTCTGCTGGCTGGACAGGAACCGGGCGGGTCCGGGCCAGCCTCATTCTCCCGGCCCGGTCACAGCGGCCTCCTCGGCGGCCGTGGATCCACATGAGGAACCAATAACAGGATCACAGGCGGGCCTGGCTGCTCCCCGCGCCCGCCCCACGGCCAGCTGTGACAGCCGGCTACAAGCCTGCAAAGCAGAGGCCAGGTTTCAGGGAACTCGGCAGCGGAAGGGGCCATTAAAGTTAAACACGACTGCCTGTCAGGGGGACGAAGTGACAACAGGAGCCCCGCTCGCCACCATCTAACTACCTGTCAGCGCCAGCCGGTTGGCCTTCCCCGGGGGCACCATTCTGGCGCTCGGGGCACCGGCTGGGACAGGCGGGGCCCTGGTGTTGGGTGGGGGGGGGCGCGTCAGCCGAAACCCAGAGGCCGAGCTTGTGTCGTTTTTGGAAATTGGGGCACGGCCAGTGCAGCCGGATAAAAGACGGGAGGAGGAAGGGAGGGTGGGGGTGCTGCCCTGTGCCGGGGCGGGGGTGGGAGCTGGCCAGCGGGGCCCTCCGCTGCTGGGGCCTCACCCAGAAAGGACACGGCTCCTCTTCCGTTGCACGTCAACTTCGCTGCCATTGGATAGTCTGCGAGATTTCAAACAGATAAATGCCCCTTTGGGAAGCCGGAATGCCGTGGCAGACAATTTTAGGCCTTGATTTGATTGATAAATCCTTTGTGACAAGAGGGGATGAGAGAGGCCCCCGGTTTGGTACATATAAATAGGAAATTAGCTGGCAAAGTTGTCAAAGATAATTAACTCTCCGATTCTGCGGGTCTATTCAGGTTGACATCCTGAAATTATTTAGAAATGCACATGTCAACGCTCTGACAGAATTTGGGGCTGATCAGATAAACAGATTTGGAGATGTTTGATTGTAAAATGATGTAAGCGCTTAGCTGGTGCTTTATCACCGCGTGCTTCCGTTCGCGCCAGTGGATGTGGCCGGGAGAGGGTTGGGCTGTGTGGGGATAGGGGATGGGGGATGGGGGATGGGGGGAGATTGGGTAGGATGCACAAGGTTGCGCTCGTTGCCTTCTTCCTGCTTTTTCTCTCACGGACTTGAGAGATTCCTGACCCTCAATTCAGCTGCAGTGAACCTTGGACTCAGCCCACGGACTTGTCTCTGAACCTCAGCCTCCCGTCAGAAGGGAGGCGTCGCAAGGATTCAGCAACGTGTGTCCTGTCCCCCTCTGAAGCCCAGTATGGGTCAGGCGAGCGCAGTGTACAAAACCATGTAGAGTCACTGCTGTTCCTTCTTCGTCACGACTTTAGGGTAAATCACTGGGCCTGACATGCTATTAAGAGGGGAGAATGCTGTCTCTGGCATTTCCATCTTGTTATTGGAAATTGCCTTTTAAAAAGCAGATCGGTTTGGAGCCAGATCCTTCCAATGAGGAAGCATCCTTCCTCCAGGTGGATGAAAACTAGTATTTAGTGGGCACCTACTATGTGACAGAGACCAAGTTGGAGACTGTATTGTAAGATTTGCTTACGTCGGTCTTCAGAATTTTGGTAGAGGTTTGTCTTCCTCGTTGGGATGAGAAAACATACTGAGAGAAGTTAAATCAGCTACTGGAGGTAACCAGCCATCAGAGTGAAATTTGGATTTGAACTTGGGTTTGCCGTCTCAGCCCTTCCCCACCCCCCCACCTCAATGTTATTTTATGGTTAATTGCATCAGCTACTTAGAAGAAAGGGAATTTGGAGATCATCTAATTCAAGGTTTAATAACCTATAGGTCAAATCCATTCTGTTACCTGCTTTTTTTTTTTTTTTTTTTATTTTTTTTTAATGACCCATGAGCTAGGAATGCTTTTACATTTTTAAGTGGTTGGGGAAAAAAATCGAAAGAAAAATACTTCGTGACATGTATGAAAAACTGGTGAAGTTCAAATTTGAACTGTCCATGAGTAAAGTTTTATTGGGACACAGTCTCCCTCCTTCATTCATGTATCACCTATGCGTGTTTCTGTGCTCTGAAGGCAGGATAGTGACAGAGACCATTTGGCCTTCAAACTTCAAAAGCTGAAAATATGTACCGTTTGGCTCTTTACAGAAAACATTTGCCCTGGTTTCCCTCTGTCTCAGAGCTTACTGAGCTGGCACTGGTAAAACTCTCAACAGGCATTACCTAATTTATCGTAGCCACTTGAGGTGGGTCCCAGTAAGCATTACACAGGCGAACAAGCTAATGTTCAGAGAGGTTCGGGAAGCTGGCCTGGCTGACACAGCAGAGCCAGGATTCATGGCCAAGCCCGCCTGATTTCGCACTCAAAGCACAGACCCTGAATTCCCTCCCTTTGTTGCCATTTCACTGGAACTTCATGTTACCTGGAAGTGGCTTTTCTTGGCCAGGCGCTTAAGACACAGGGGTGATTACCACCGTGGTGGGCAGAAAAACGCCCCTGCAAAGACGTCCTCATCCCAGTTCCCAGAACTGTCACTCAGCTACCTTCCGTGGCAGAAGGGACCTTGCCGATGTGATTAAGGATCTTGAAATGAGAAGATGGCTCTGGTGACTTACAAGAGGGAGGCAAGGAGGTCAAAGAGGAAGAGCCGGGAGACTGAAGCAGAGGTTGGAGTGATGGGGCCCACGGGCCAGGGAGAGCAGGCTACCTCTCAAGGTGCAAAAGACAAGGAAACGGGTTCTCCTCTGACCTCCACCACTGCAAGAGGGTGGATTTGTGTTGCTTTAAGACACCAAGCGAGTGGTAATTTGTTACGGCAGCTACAGGAAACTACCGCACCCCCGCCGGGTCCTTGCCTTCAAACCGTTCAGTCTGGTAGGAGACTCGGCCATCAACCGGAGCGGGCTTCAAAGGGAAACCTGGGCTGCAGGCGTTGAGAATAAAATCAGGCAATTTATGGGGGGGTGGGATCATCCTCGAAGGCCTTCCTCACGGAGGGGCCAGAGGGCTCGCAATAGTGCAGAACTGTGTCCTGCGCGAGGTCTGTCTTCATTCTGGTTTCTGGGGCCAGATCCTGGCATCTCCCAGGGCAGCCCCAGAGCATAAGGAGGAAGACAAGAATCAGGCCATTTTCTTCACTTTGCCAAGCTGCGGTGTCTGCCCTTTGCGCCGCACATCTGGGGCCAGCCTCAGGCTTTGTGGCACGCGACCTACAGCTGCTGTGTGCTCCTCAGCGAGTTTGCTTTTGGTTAGTGAGGACCTAGACTTTTGCAAAAGGGAAATCACAGTCTCGCCTTCATTTTATTAATATTGTGACCATTTGCAAATGAATTTCGAAGGCAATATAATTTACCTCTTGTATAGAATTCAGTTTTGATTACTGCCCAGTCACTGAAGTTCCACCTTTCACGAGAGCTCTTATTATGAGAAATTAAGATACCTTTCTCCCTCATCCAAATAAAATAAACGTATGGCTATGGGATGTGATCAAATTAAAAAATATCATTTAATCCAGGGAAGATAATTATTTGAATGAGGCTGGAGAGGAGAAACTCAATCTAGGGTTTGAATGTTGTCGTGGAATTTTGAAGGCTATTTTCACTCATCACTGACTTTTAATAGCATTTTGCACAGAGTAATTTGCAGCATAAACCTTGTTAGGGTGATGTTGGTTATTTCGGAATCATGTTGGATCCCAAGACAGAACCTTTCTGCAGACCATGTTGTGGTGCCCCAGTATGTTCGAATGGATATTCTGGGAGCATCATTTAACCAGACATCGCTATGCCTCTCCCTCGTTAGTGGTGACCACAGTGGCTTTATTTAATTTGGTCAGGCTTCGTTCAAGATGTCATTGGGGAAGGAAGCAGAAAAGTTAGCTTTTGCTGTTGTACCTTGTGTATGCCCCGCGTTGTGTGTGTTTGCGGCAAGGTTCGTAGACTTGAGGGAGTGGCCTCGATTTTCAATGCTGGACTGTGTGCCCTGAGTTTTGTTTCAACAGTAAAGGTCCCTGCCATATATGTTCTTGGAATGTAGCACTTTGGAGCACACCCTGCCTAATTCCCACCCGCAACCCCTATGATTGTTTTGAGTGCTTTCACTGCCCTGGGAAGCCCAGTCTGCCTGTTTTGAAGGAAGCTGGAAGTGTTCCGGAAATCATAGCCCTCAATCAATAACTCATGTGCTTTGGTGGGAGGTGGAGACATACTTTCTCTCAGGGTGGAGTGTGGGTGGCCACATGGCTATTGTTCTCTGTGCCTAGTGTTCCCTGGTGGGAGCCCCAGTTGCCCTTAATGGTCACAGGCATGAAAATCCATCTTTTCCCCAGTTTGTGCCCCTTCTGTGTGTCACTCTCCCACTTCCTTGAAGTTACCGCCCAAGTAGACCACTTGCACCCAAATCCTGTCTTGTCCTTTGGGGGAATCCAAATCAAAATGATGATTGTACCAACAAATTTGTTTGCTTGCTTATTCAGTAAACACCTGTCTTGAGCCTGTTCAGAGCAGGCAGCTGGGAACTAGGTAAGACCTCTGACTGGAGGAGCATAGACCCTGGGGGAGCAGACAGATGAGATAGGCAAGCAGACATAGAATGAATAGTTGTACCGACGTGTCCTGCTGGAAATACGCAGGGTCGCGGGAGGGAGAGAAGGGAGACTCTTGGGATACAGCAGTCGTCAGGTGAGCTGTGGTGAGCTGGTGACCTGAAGCCTGGCGAATGGGAGGGAGCCAGAGGTGCAAAGACTAGGGCAGGATCGGAGCGTTCACGGAGCGTCAGGGAGGATGTTGAGTTTGCGGTGTTGATGGGGATTGTCGTGGGAATCAGAGAAGACACAGGAAGGACCCAGATCACCCAGCTCTCAGGGGTCGTGCTAAGACCTACTTTAGTTTAAGGGAGAACGACAGCTCAAGTTAAAATCTATGTGAAGAAGCAGGAACACTTGAAGTGAACCTGACACCTGAAGAAATGATCAGACTCGGTGATCACCATTGCTGACAAAGGCTGCGTTCAGGTTTCAATGATAATAAAGATGGGGATGAACGAAAGGGAAGCAGCACTTGCCATGAACTTGCTTACGGCAGAGTGCTTTGTGCCTGGCAATATCCTACTTTCCTGCTTTCTGCAACCAGTTAAGTTGGTCGTTTCCCATCCCCGTTGGCACAGTGAGAACATTGAGGATCCGGGAGTTCGGATAATTTACCTAAAGCTAAGTGAGATTTGAACCCAGGCCTCTCTGGCTCTTAAACAAATGACATCCCAGTTACTAAAACACTGCCCTCTTTGCTTTGTCTGAAACACTGTTTAAAATAATTGATAAGCAGCGAGTTGCCAGTAAGAAAACTAGCATGAGACCTTTTGATTCAATGAAGACAATGGAAAGGTTTATTGACTCCATGGCTATTTAACTTGGATGTTTCCTGTTCCACAAAAGCGTCACCACACTTTGATCGCTCTACCTTGCCAAGCTTTGAGTCTCTGATCTACTGTTACTTTTCATGCTTAGAAAACTCCCTAACTGGGGTGTGTGCATGTGGGTGGGGTATACCCTACAGGTGTGGTGCTGACTGCACGCGGTGTGTTCATAGTCAGACGCCATAAAAGGTAGGAAAATGCTTAGCTCCGTTCTGGCTGCCTAACGTTAGAAATGACGATCTTCCCTAGGTTGGTTTGTATCTCTAGGACTTGCTTAATTAGACAAAAGTGTTGCCCATCCCCTGGAGATGCTTAAAGCAGTTCAGTAATCTCTTAACAACCCTTATCATTTGCCAATAGAAAGAGAAGGAATATGTGTACTCCTCTTTAACCCCCCACCTACTATTGATAAGCAGTTTAGCCCCTTCTTAGCTTGTTTAGCCACAGAACTGAACACCTTCTCCCACGGCAAGCCTTTGGCTGGCGAGATGGGATGAAGGGCGGGGTGGCGGGGGTGGTGAGGAGTCCATTAACGTATGGAATACTTGCTGGATTAATGCTAGAGTTTTGTTTGGGTTCACTTTGAATTTAATGTTAATATTACTTCAGTAGTTGAATCGACCCAGCTGATTATAATATTTTGATTGGCATGGCCTCTCGACTCATTTACGAAGAAATTATTGAGCACTTACTATGTGCTGAGCACAGTGGTTGTGGCCATGACCACAACATAGACGGTCCCTTCTCCTCTGGAGCTGCAGTCTAGGTGGGGTTTCAAACAAACAAATCCCCATACCTCAGGTATGCACATGAGTTTTGGTGATGCTAAAACCCAGGGAAGTGACAGACACCGGGGTTGCAGGCGATCTTCAGACGGGGTGGTCGGGGAGGGCATCCCGAGAAGATGACAGCTGAGAGCTGAATGTTGAGGATGACGCCAGGCCAAGATGTGAGAGAGGAGCTTGTCAGGAAAGGGGAAGTACGGACGTCAAAGTCCCAAGGCGGGAATAAACTCAGTGCAGTTTCAAGAACATATAAATCAAGCCACGTTGGTGGAGATGAAGAGCCAAGAGGGAGAGAGGCAGAAGGAGGTGTTGGTGAGGTATGCAGAGTTTATACCGAATTGTGTGGGGAAACCACTAGATGGTTCACATCAGACTCATGACATGCTCGGATGCTCATGTTTTTAAAAGATCGTTCTGGCTTCTTTAGGAGAGCAAAGACCAGAAGCAAGTGTACCAGCAAGGGAGCTGTGGCGGGAGTTGGGGATCGCTGTGTCTGGCATTAGGCGGTGGGGGGTGCGGAGGGGGCAGTGAATGGATTTGGGAGAGGCCTTGCAGGTAATTCCACAGTGCTTGCTGATGGATTAGATGACAGGAGGGAAAAAGAGGGAATAGGAGTAAGTCCCTTGGGGGCGGGGGGCGGGGGGGGGGGCGGCAGAATGACAGGGCGGTGCCATTTTCTGAGATACAGATGACTGGGGGAGAAGTTGGCTTAAAAAATGAACCGAGAGGGGGCGCCCGGGTGGCTCAGTAGGTTGTCTGACTTCGGGTCAGGTCATGATCTCACGGTTCATGGGTTCAAGCCCTGCCAACGCAGGGCTGACAGCTCAGAGCCTGGAGCCTGCTTCGGATTCTGTGTCTCCCTCTCTCTCTGCCCGTCCCCTGCTTGTGCTCTGTCTCTCTCTGTGTCTCTCAAAAATAAATGTTAAAAGAAAAATCAAGAGTTTTGTTTTAGTCTTGGGTTTTAGACATCAGTGGAGAAGTCCTATATATGATTTTATACCGTTTACCATTCTAAGAGTTTACAGATCAAAATTTAAAACACAGCCTAGTCAAAATAACTTTAGGTTAACATGATCCAACTCTTCCATTGTGTAATAATAATCTCTGTTCTCTGAGTCTTTGTCCAGGTTAAGACAAAATTCTATATTTTACTCGTATCCTTCCAATGAACTTTTGATGACACTTTCATCGTGAAGTATGGCGTATGTGTGTGTGTGAGAGAGAGAGAAAGGGAGAGAGAATCTTTGTTTCTTAAAGTTTTTATTTTAATTCCAGTTGATTAACACAGTGTTCTATTAGTTTCAGGTGTACAATATAGTGATTCATCATTTCCTGACATCACCCAGTGCTCCTCACAACAAATACACTCCTTAATCCCCAACAAGTATATTCCTTAATCCTCATCACCTCTTTCATGAGAGGGGATAATCGTGTATTCCTTCCAGGCACTTTGCACTCACCTTGGCTTTGTAGGTCTCACAGAAAACCTATGAAGTTGGTACTTGACTCATTATGATGAAATTTGGCTTCACTTACTGGAAAGTCTCCTGTAGTGGTTTAAATCCACAAGGTTGAGTCTCACAAGTGAAAGGATAACTGGAGCTGGGCAATCCAAGGCTGGCATGGCAGCTTCATGAAATCATTAAGGGGACACAGGTGGATCCCTTCTGCCTTGCTGCTCTGCTAGTTTTAGCTTGTTGTCTCATGGTCCAAAATGGCTGCTCAGGCTCCAGCCATTATATTCTATTCCAGGCCACAAGAAAGTAGGAGTGGAAGGTCTTCTTCTTCTTCTTAAAGGACTTTTTTGGAAGTTTTCTGCCATAAAAATTTCTACTTATAGCTCATTGTTGTATGTCTACAGCTAGCTTCAAAGGAGTCTGGGAAAATAGTAAAGTGGCATTTGCTAAGGAAGAAAGAGATTATGAATATTAGCAATTATCTAGCAACTTTCCTTCAGTCCTAGTATGCCTGCTTTACTTGCCCACGACCACATAACAAAATAGGTGGGTAGGCTTTACTATTATTTGTTTTCTTACTTTCTGCCTTTCTTATTCTCAGCTCTTCTATTATCTTCACAGTTGAGAAAATGGCTAGTTTTTTTTTTTTTTTTTCCTCAAACACCCTCTCAGAGCTATTTATTTTCCCATTTCTCGTGCCAGGACCTTTCTGTGAGTTCTGCAAAGTGTTATGGGCAACAGAAGAAAGGGAAAGTACTGATTTTCAACCTTGCAATGCAATATCTCCCAGCTTCCATAAATCAGCCGGTTTTCAGGAGGCGGGAAGGAGAGTACCATCTGATTTTTACACCTGATTCACAATAAAATGTGCACGGGGGCTTCTGGGATGCTTGCTTTCCCAAAAGGCTGAGGCAGCAGAAACATGTCTATTATGTCAGGAGAGAAGGAGTCGCCCATTTAGAAGTAAGTGCTAATGCTGATAGAGAGCATTTGAACTTTCTATATCTATTTTTAATACAACTTGGTGGGACACGTCCTTCCACGTGTCTTTGTACATGTCCTGAGACTCCCAGAGAGGATCCTTAGTGACTTTTCTGCTGTAAACCAAAGCTTCATTTTAAAAATTGGAACACTGAGTATGTGGACCTCAGATCTCTTGGATCAGCATGGATGTGTGGCTTCTCAAGGTCCAAGAGTGCTAATTCCTCTTGCTGTAGAACATTCTCTTCCCTCCGCCGTAGATTCATATCCACTGGGTTATATGACTGCAAACCCGAATCTTGGGCTTGGTGGCAGTGTCTTTGGAATCTGGGGACCACATGTGAACATAGAGGCAAGGCATAGCTCACCTGCAAACAGAGGTACCCATTGTCTTGACGTGGAAGCCACTTCAACACTTGGGTCTCAGGCTCCGTCAGCTCCAGACGCAAGTCCGTTTAGACCACTTACCGCATTCCTGAACAGGGTGACGGGCTGGTAAGAGTTGTGATCTGTTATCCTAAGGGTGCCATCCTGTGACTGAGGGCTCTCAGCAGGAGTCCATGAGGCGAGCTCCTTTGGAGACATACCGTTTCCCGGACCCTGCACATTCTCACAGCATCTTCTCGGTAACTCCACGGTGTAGTTGCTGACATGCTTGTTTTACTGTCGGGGAAACTGAGGCTGGGAGAGGTCAATAACTGACTGACACTCTGCCTCATAAGGAGTAGAGCGCAGATCGGAGCTCAGACGTTTAACACCTGTCCTCGAGCTTTCTTTCAAGAAAGCTGATTTACTACTACATGTACACCCCGAAGGAACAGTTTTTAAAACTTAGCAGCACAGGGGCACCTGGGTGGCGCAGTCGGTTAAGCGTCCGACTTCAGCCAGGTCACGATCTCGCGGTCGGTGAGTTCGAGCCCCGCGTCAGGCTCTGGGCTGATGGCTCAGAGCCTGGAGCCTGTTTCTGATTCTGTGTCTCCCTCTCTCTCTGCCCCTCCCCCGTTCATGCTCTGTCTCTCTCTGTCCCAAAAATAAATAAACGTGGAAAAAAAATTAAAAAAAAAAATCTTAGCAGCACAGGGCTGGGTTAGGTTGAACTCTGTGCCACCGCAATACTCGATGGTATTTGTGCTACAAAAATGTCACTTCCACATGGGTCCATCAGTACCTAAAATAACCCCTTGCAAGGTTATTTGATTCAGTTTAGGGTTGGGAAACTATAATTATTAAAGGACTCCTCTGCCATTAATATTCTAGAACTTGTAATTCCAGCGCAAATGAGCGTAGTGCCAATAAGGACAGCGTCATCGATAGGCTTGGCCATTACTCCTGGCTAGACACCTGTTGTCCCCTGTCCTTCTGCATCCCACCAGGAACTGCTAGCTTTCCACAAAGAGGAATGACACTTCTTCAGTGAAGTACTTTCATGGAACTTAGGTAGTTGCCTTTTGGAAAAAAAAAATTCTTTACTGACATAGTTACAAAAACTTGTAAGATTTCTGCGTAAAGACGTTTACTGCAGCAAGAGGCACAATATGTACGTGATCGCGGTCAACACGGGAAGGTCGGACTGGAGGATGTAGGAGAGCGTCTTAGGGACTGACTGCCAGTGAAATGGAGCGGAGTCTGTTTTATTTTCTCCCTGCTCCGTCACACTTTCGTATACTGTCCAGCTTTCCTCTGTCATATGCTTTACACACACACACACACACACACACACACACACACACACACACTCTTATGAGAAGGAAATCAAATCCTCAAAAATGAAAGAAAACTCAAAAATACAACTTAAATATGGTTGGGCAAAAATATTGATGCGAAGAGGAAGTCTTACTCTGTCTTTTGGTGGAGAAAGAGTTTGATTTGCTGAGACACCCTGCCTCTACAAAAGGAGTGTAGAGGGGGTGTGGGGGCGGGTGGGGGGAAGGAATACGAAAAGGGTGGAACAGCATGCTGGCAAGGTGGGAGGATTCTAGAAGGAAGGGGACAATGGTCACACAGTGGGATATCTCACTGCGATGCCACATCCTCCATGGTGTCTCCCTGAGCCCCCACTCTGATTAGAGTCTCCCAAGTGCACCCTCATTAGGATGACATTGCCTGTTCAACCAGGACCTCCTGGTTTTAGCACTGCAAGTTCCATCTCCTGGAAACCCACTGCGATGGTTGTCCACCTGACCGCCGTGGTCCTCTTTCCTTTCCTGTCGCTGTACTTAGCACAGATGAGTGCAGTTGTTAGTTACGGGGTGTGTAATTTCTTTATCTCCTTCATTTTCTTATAACTGTTTTCCCCTGTTAGGCAGTAGATTTCATGAATGCAAAAACTATACAGTGCCTTGCACACAGTGGGTACTAGAGTATTTATTGAATGAAGAGATATGCTGGCCAGGAGCAGGCAGTCAGGCTGTGCATGTGTGAAGATAGGTGGGGAGAGAACTTGGTATATTCTATAACCAGCACGTTCACAGCAAGGCCAGTGAACAGTCAGAGGCTTGGGGTGAGACCATCCTAGAGTATTTGCATTTGGAGGTTCATCCACCCTCTTCACTGTCTGCCCAAAGCTATCGACCTGCTCCCCACAGAAAGGCCCGGCTGCACATCATTTTGCATATATCTTCGAAGGTTAGAGCAAGAGTGACAAGACTACATCCCATTGGATAAATGTGGCCAGTGACATGTTTGTAAATAAAGTTTTATTAGAGCACAACCACGGTCGTTCATTTGCCTATCGTCACTGACTGCTTTCTTGCCCGAGGGCAGAGTTGCATGGTTGTGACAGGGAGTATGATGGGCCTCCAAAGCCTCAAATATACCTTTGGGCCCTTTACGGAAAACATTGGCTGGCCCCTAGTTTAGAGAGTGCCGAGGGCCTCTGGGTGTCTAGACGTAGGATCAACCTTGCTGTAGTGGCTTGAGAGCCACTGAAGGATTGTGAAGATAACAGCAAAGCTCTCAGTCTCCCCTTGGGGATGATGGCTCTGGCTGTGCTGTGGAGGGGTACAGAAAGCTTAAGACTGGCAGTGGGGGAACCTTTGTGGTCACAGCCCACAGGTGGGATGGTGAGATTGAACTAGGAGGGAGGCGGAGAGGAGAGCATGGAGTTTCACATGCCTGCCTTTCCCGCTTGCTCTGCCTCTCCGTCCACCCAACTCTGCTTTGGATACGCCCCTGGCAGTTGCAGTCCGCACTTGACCGTGACCTGCTGGGTCCCACGCAGATATTGTCCAATCAGCCCCTCTTAGGCTCATCCCTGGCAGCATGCAGAGCTCTCATCAGGGGAATTCACTCATACGCTTGTGCTTTGTGCAGTGCTGGCTTTAAAAAGATCTAAATGCAAAAATTGAAAAAAAAATCTAAAACCCTGTGGGGCTCACAGAGCAAGTCAAAGAGCAAGAGCTTATTGTTGGCCTTTGAAACAACCATTGCCTTTGAAATGTGAGGTCTTGACAGTTCTGCATCGGGACAAAGTTAGGATGCAGTGAGATCTAGCTACTCACCCTCTGTACCCTTTGTCTATGATGATGCTGGGAGCATTGAGAAATAAAGAACAACATGTACCCTGAGATGTACTCCCCCCGGGAACCCTGTCTTCCTGTTTGCTATGTCAGGGTACAGGGACCACATCTAGAGATGAGATAGATATTGGAAGTGAGTGCTCATCCCACATTTACCATCATTTTTTTTCCTCCACTTGGAAGGACTTGTACAATTATTTGCCATAAACAGGGCCCTGAAGGAAGAGCTCCACCAGTGCTGGGCTGTTGTGGGCTCTGAGAATGTTCTGAGGGGTGATGTGAGGTGGGACAAGCCTCGGAGGGGGGGCAATTACACAGATCATGTCGCGGTGTGGATGAACCTGAGAACAAAACACTAAGTGAAAGAAGCCAGTCACAGGAGACCACAGATAGTATGATCCCATTTGTGAGAGATGTCCAGAAGAGGCACATCCATAGACACACAAGATTAGTGCCTGCCAAGGCTAGAGGGAATGGCGAATGGGGAGTAAGTGCTTAATGGGTCTAGAGGTTTTAATCTGGAGTGATGGAGGTGTTTTGGAACTAGATAGAGATGGTGATTTCACAACGTCGTGAATGTACTAAATGCCGCCGAACTGTCCATTTTGAAATGGTTACTTTTATGCTATATGAATTTTACCTCAATAAATTACTCTAACAAAGGAGGGGAGGAAGAGCAGGAGAAGGGAGAGGCATGTCCCTTAAAGGATTACACTTCTTATGGGTTTCAAGAGTCGCCTTCATCTATCTCCCTTGTAGAACTGTCTCCTGTATGTATGTGGCTGTGTTAGTTCTCCCACTTTTATGTTCTATGTCTTGCTCCCACAGGCCGTGGATTTACCCCCGAGTCTCTCCAATCCACCTCTTCCTTTCTTGTCTTGCTGTTACCCCCTTTGTCTGGGACCTTCATCTTCCCAGAGTGGGAGATGCCCTTTCTCCCTGCCTCCAATGTCCCCATTTCCAATCTGCTCCCAGCCCTGGACTGGAGAAATCTCAGTAGCACACCTCTGGCATGACTTCCCACTGCTGTGCCCCATGTCTGTTCTGGTTCCTCTACTTTTTGTAGAGAGTTCTAGTTTACCAGCCTGGTGTGATAAACTGAAGAGGACCGTGGGCCTGGATTCAGAAACTCTGGCCCAACCTGATTCTGACATCCCCTAGGGTGGCATCTTGGCCAACTTGTGTGTATGTGTGTTAATTTACACAGGCTCAGTCTTGTTTCTCATTTGTTTTTTCCTTTTGTTGAGTGGTGGTAATGACAGTCTGTCATGGGGTTTGGTGTGAATCAAGTGATGTTATGTGTGGCTGACAGTTGCTGAGCACTTGTGCTGGCAGTGCTGGACTAAGTACCTAATTTGAATTTTGTCATATAGTAGAAGACAGCATCAACCCGAGGCTCTACCGATGTTTGGTATACCATTTTCATCAACATCATCACTACTTTTCACCGTTCTCTTCAGTATGCTCTATTGCTTTGGCTCATTGCTTTCATTCTGTACATTGGGTCCATTTCCCTACCCCTGAACATGGCTCATGCGTGCTGGCCTCCACACCATTGTGTGGACTGTCCCCTCTGCCTGGATCTCCCTCCCTTTCCTCAGAGTCAGGCTACCTGCAGTACCTCTAGTAGCCCAGTTCCCTGCAGGGAAGGTTTGAGAGGACTGTGGTTATTTTCCCAAAGGTTTCTCGGACTCAAGCCGCCTGAGGTGGCCATGGGGCGTGAGAGAGGCAGAAACCCTCAGAGCCCTCCTCGCCCTCGCTGCTGAGCCTCTAGCAGAAATCCACAGCTTCACCTGCAACGGTGTGTTCCAGTGTTGGCTCAGGAGAATTCACATCCTGGTTTGCTAAATTTCAACCGTGCAAATATTTACATTAACATGCCCTACCCTTACTCTCTGGTCAAATGCCAGTGTTGGGTAGGACATTCCTTGTAAATGCCACATGTGTTGAGTGTGGCTCATCCAGCCTCTGACTCCCTGCCCTGGGATGGACCTGCTTCTTGTGCATGGTCCAGAGCTTGGGTGCTGCTGTGTAGTCTCCTTTCCCTCTCATCATTTAGGTTGTATCCAGGAAGGCTGATGAGGAAGGAGGCCTGCAGAGAGGCAGGAAACTGACAATTGCCACTTTTGTGATCACTTGACACATAATGTGACTTCCTACACATCCAAACAGAAACAAACTTTCCCCCTACCCCTCCCCTCCTTATTGGAATTTTAGCCTTAGATCTGGCTGAAAGGGAGTACACAGGCCCAAGTCTTGGCTGGGGTGCTATGGACAGTGTTTGGCTTATTGATCCCCTGAATGAATGTTTATTCAGTACATGCTCTGTGCCAGGAATTATGCTAGGTGTTGGAGTATGAGGTGAAGCACGTGAACATGCTCACAGGCCTCCCAAAGTTTACCACATAGTACGGATGACAAATAAGAAATTACCATCAGACAGTGTTGTGAGGGCAGTGGCAGAAGTCAGAGTGTGTATAGGAACGTAAAACAGAGCTGTCTCCCTAGTGAGAAGTAGTCTGGGAGGGCTTCCTGTAGGAGTTAACATACGAGCTGAGGCCTGAAGAATGGAGAAGAATGAGCTGTAGGAGCATCGCAGGCCACTAGAATAGCACGTGCAAAGTCTTGGAGGTGAGTGACAATGTGGAACATTCAAGAAAGTGAAAGGGGGTCAGCATGGTGGCTGGAGTGAATGGAGAGTTCTGTTGGGTTAGGAGGGACAGGGAGAGGGAGAAAAGTGAGAAATGAGGCTGGAGAAAGTAGATGGGCCTGACACCTGAAGTGCCTCCCTGACCCCAGGGTACCCAGAGAGAGTCCCTTCTGTGCCCTGGTTGTTGAGAGGGCTGGAATCACAGGGCCTTCTGTGTTCTAGCTCCCCCAACACTTAACAGCAAGTCACTACTACTGAACCATGGTGTCTTTCCCTGTGAAGAAACGTAGCTGGCCTCGCCATTCGCGCGGACAGAGGATTGGAGGGGAAGTGCCACTGATCACCGTTTCCGTGTGACCGACGCTCCTCTGGAGGTGCTGATGCTGTGGCTGCTGGAGCTCAGCCTCCTCTGGCCTCCGCTGGCAGCCATCGAGCCCGAAAGGCTGGCCACCAGTGAGCTGGCAGGAGGGGCGTCCAGCTGCACTCAGCCACAGACAGAACCCCTGCAGTTTTCTTCTGATTCCTTCAGTAGAGGAGAGGGCTTTGGTACCACACACATGCGGACTTGGCTCTGTTGTGTTCTCTGCTCATTTTGTTCATCGCTTCTCTCACTCCAACATTGCTTGTCTGTTGTGCACAAGGATGTTCTCAGGCCCAGAGAGACACCCAGGCATGGTGAGCCAGCCACACATGATCGTTGTCCTTGGAGACCTTACCGTCTAATCAGGAAGAGGGGAAGTTAACAAAGACATGCGGAAGTAATGACCAGGACTGTCAGAGGACCTACAGAGGGCCAGTAGGGCATGACCAGGGCTCTTGTCCCACATTGTAGTTCATAGTTTAAATCTTGGCTCTCCTGATTACCAGATGGGGAAGTTCTTGGACTTTTCTATGCCTCGGTTTCCTCACCTGCAAAAATGTGAAGATTAGGGCTAAACCATGCAAGAAATGCTTTTAAACTTTGCTGCATCCGAATCCCCTGGGGAGATCTTACAATTCCCATTGGCCAGGTGTACCCACACCAGAGCAGTCAGGATTTCTGGGGCTGGGGCCCAGACACCAAAGTTTTCTTAGAGATGCTGAGGTGATTCCAGTGGGCAGCCAAGTTTGGAAACCAGACCTCTAGCCCAGTACTTCTCCTACTTGAATGTGCCCATGAATCACCTGGAGTCTTGGAATATACAGATGCTCACTCATTAGTTCTGGGATGGGGCTGGAGCATTTACATTTCTGACGAGGGTTGGACAATGGTTCTCAGTTTCGGCGGTTTTGCCCCTAGTGGACCTTTGGCAAAGACTGGAGACATTTTTGGTTGTCAGAGTTGGAGGATGAGGGTGCTATTTGCATCTGGTGGGTGCGGGCCAGGGATGCTGCTAAATATCCCACAGTGCACGGGACAGCTCCTGTCACAGAACTTTCTGGCCCCAAATGTCAATAGTACTGAGGTGGAGAAATCCTTTTCCCACTGAAGCCGATGCTGCTGGTCCACAGACCACACCCTGAGTGGCAGCAGAGTCCCCTTTTCTGGCTCAGCCACAAGGACTCTGGGCTAAGCTACACAAGCGAAGCTGAGAATTTGTCACAAAAGTGAGCTGACAAAATTAGCAGAGATCAGTTTTTATCCCTTGTTAGGCTTTTGGCGGCAGGTAGAGAGGATTTCACCAGCTCCCAATTCCTGGCATTAAAGAAGTAGCTGTTTGAATGTTTGGAAGGATGGGGCATTCAGAAAGCAAAGGAGCACATGCACACAACCGCCGGATTTAAGCAGCAAATACGAAAAGAACTGAAGAAGGCAAGGGCATGAATTATTAACAGGGCTGGGTGTGAAAAGTGTAGTGCAAGCCTTTTTAACACTGTTTGAGATCAGGATGAGGAAAAATGGGCAGAGACTTAATTGTTTCATTGACTTCTGCAGAGGAAACCCAGAGTCATCAAATACACACACACAGAGCGGAAGAAGAATTCACACACCACACTCTCCTCCTTTATTTTTTTTTAAAGATTAATTTGTAATTTATAGCTTTAATGACCTGCCTGGTGATGGAGTCGAGATCTGGATTTAGGACTCATAACATGGTGACCCTTCCACAGCTCTCCAGAGTGTTCCCTCCACCCCGACCCCCTTGCCATACTTACACCCTCGTTGTTTCTCATCCAGATGAATTCAGTGGGTTCCTAAGTGGTTTTCCTGCGTTTACCCTGTCAGCCTTCCCTTCAAGCCATCTCCACGTTGTGGCCAACAGGAGGTTTCTCAAAAGAATTGTCTGATCTCCTCCAGTCCGGGGGAAGCTGCCCATTGACACTTCCCGGATGTGGTCACTGAAGCTTCCTAGTGCTGTACCATTGCCGAGGTCCTCTGAGCATGATCCAGGAGACCTCGTGGGTCCCCAAGACTTGCAGGAGGTTTGCGAGTGCAAAACTATCTTCCTAATGTTGAGACATTGGCTTTTTCATAGTACTGACACTGGGTCTGATGGCGCAAAAGCCATGGTGGATGCCAGTGTTGGTGCCTTGGCGGGAGTCAACACAGTGGTTACACAAGCTGGGTTGTACAAGCTACTACTGTCTTCTTCACTCCCCTGCTCTCACATTAAAAAAGAAAATAAGACAACTAGAGCCAGTTTTTCTTAAGCACGTCCTTGATAAAGCAATAAAGATTATTAATTCCATGGAATCTCAACCCTTGGCCACACATCTTTTAATATTTTGTGTGATGAAGTGAGAAGTATGTGGAAAGCACTTCTGCAGCCTAGCAAGAGTGCGGCGGCTGCCTTGAGGAAAAGCACTTGAGTGACCGCGTGCTTGAGTTGTGAGCTCAACTAGCCACTTTGTTCATGTGACACCATCACCTAGAAGAATAATTGACAGACAAATTATAATTATGCGAAGTTGGCTATTTGGCAGACATTTTCTCGAAAATGAGTAAGGTGAGCCTGTTGCTTCAACAGACACAACCGACAGTCCTTGTTGCCAATGCTAAAATTCAAGCTTTCAAGTGGAAATTAGAATTTTGGAACACTTGTATGTGCAACCGTGAGCTCGACAGCTTCCCAGTTCTGGATGAGATTGGTGGTATTAACACATGTGTGATTTATTTTTTTGTTAGTATCATATAAATGAAATGTGAAAATATTTAGAAAAGATCTACACACCTCAGGGAATCTGTATTTTCTCTTTCTTTTTTTAATGTTTATTATTTATTTTTTAGAGAGGGAGAGTGTGTGTGTGTGTGTGTGAGCAGGGGAGGGGCAGAGAGAGAGGGAGACACAGAATCTGAAGCAGGCTGTAGGCTCTGAGCTGTCAGTACGAGCCTGATGCAAGGCTTGAACCCGTGAACGTGAGATCATGACCTGAACTGAATTTGGACGCTTAGCTGACTGAGCCACCCAGGCACCCCAGGGAATCTTTGTTTTCCAAATGATTCATCATGCATGATAAACCATTCAAAGTGCGAGATAGACTGATGAATTTTAATTGGACAGATTAAAAAAACATATTGACACGGTTTCAGATTCTACATTGCAGCTAATCTTTGAGAAATACCCCTTGTTGAGTTTTGGTGTAGTATCAAAGAAGGCTACCCACAATTATCTGAGAAGACTATTTAAAGTATTCTTCTCTTTTCTAATTACATACCTACGTGAATCTGGATTTGCTTCATAGACTTCAACCGAAAACCAAATTCTAACAGATTGAATGTATAAGTAAATGTAAGATTCTAGCTGTCTTTAACTAAGCCAGACATTGAAGGCATTTGCAGAAAATGTTATTAAACAATGCCACTGTTCTCACTAAGTTGTTTTTTGTCTTAAAAACTATGGTTATTTAACATTGAAACTGTTACTTAGGTTGACATGTGATGGATTTAGTATTGCTCTTTTAAAGGAATGAATAAATATTTTAAAATGTCATCAGTTTGAGTATTGATAGACATAATTCACACAAACCAAAGTTCCTTGAGGCCTTCCATAGATTGTCACTGTGAAAATGGGTCCCTGAGACCAAGAGTTTGAGCAATACCATCTTAGACCTTCACTACTGACACCTCTTTGATCTTCTCTGTGCTTAGAGGGATGTGCTACTCTTGTTCTTAACCTGTAAATGTGCACCACTCCAGAGATTGTTGCATTTCATAGCGTGGTCACATTACATTATCAGCTGAAGTTTCACAAGGCTAAGGAGTTTGGGAGTTTGGAGGCTTAATGACCTGCAGCACAGAAAGCCATGCTGTGAAAAATAATACCAAACAGCTGGTGGGAATCGAATGCCCACTGAGAGTTGTCCTTGAATGTGTCAGTCTTTCACCCTGAACTTGGAGACCTGCAACTCTCAACCCTCCAATCAATGGGAGCTCGGCTGAGTCGTGTGCGGGTTATTCCTTTAAGGCGCACTTGTAACAGGTAGATTGGATTCTTGGGGTTGCCTTCTCAGCATTGTGTCTTCTTCTTTCTCAGAGATGATCCGTTAGTCGCCATCAAGACCCAAATAGACCGGTCGCCAATGAGAACGTCGGTCTTCCACAAGCCCGCCTCCACAGAACTGCAGGCCTTGTCGGGCCTCATCTAGCCTCCTCATGGGGTAAGTTGTCTTGGCCTGGACCAGATGGATTCCCCCAGGAGGTTTGGCTAAAACATCTTCTTTTTCTGAACGTTTGAAGCCCTCATGCTCATAGGCACCCATCTGTTCCTCTTGGAAATGTGTCTCAGCCATTGGGTTTGGGATGATCTGGAATTTCCCCTACAAATGAAATATCTCTGCTCCATTTCCTCTGACACCCAGTTGCCACTTTCACAGGTGATGGGTTTGCTGAGAAGACTCAAATATGACACTAGCATTATAGAGTTCTGTGTCTGATTGTAATGTCTACATTCTGCCATTCACCCTCTTGTTATCTAGTCTCCTGAGACAAGGGAGCTGTGTGACCAAGGGCAAAAGCTGAATGGAAAGCAAGGAAGGACTTGGACAGAAATTTATGTACCAAGAAATGTGAGATTCCTACAATAAGCAGAGATTAGACCAAGGGCTTCAGAAAAACTACTTGCTTCTCCTTCCTGAACCTGTGCTTGTTTTACCTGGAAATAATAGAGAGGGATATTATGAGTATAATTCAAGAACAAGTCAAATCAATGGCACCAAATAGAGAGGGTAGCTAGACACAGGTGGCCTAAGATACTGGCAAGTTATTGGCATGGGCAGCCTAATCCTTGCTGGTCCACATTACTAGGTCAATAGTTGGAGAAGGGAGAATGGAGATGAGAAGGTTTGGTCTCCTGCCACATGGGGGACAATGCTTGGCCTAGACTGGAACTGGAAAAATAACTAAGAATATGTCCTTCTGGGCAGTGTTTCTCGGTCTCAGCACTATTGATATTTTAGGCTGGGTAGTTCTTTATTATGGTAGGGCTGTCTTGTATATTGTAAGATGTTTAGGAGAAACCCTTGATCTTTACCAAGTGGATACTAGTAGGACCCTCCTTCCCCCAAGTCACAACAACCAAAGATGTCTACAGACATTGCCAAATAGGTCTTCCTTAAGCTGAGAACTACCAATCTGGGGTCACTGGAAGAGTGGCCTTGTTTTTTTCCTTGAAGATACAGGAATCGGTAACACATAGGCCAGTGAATCTCCTCCACCTCGGGACCACCAGCTTAGAAAGTCATCTGATGAGGGGGAGCTTGGGAAAGGAGGGAGCCCAGGGTCTGAGGCTCATGCTCCACACTGCTCCTATATACAACGCCTCTTTCTACTTTCCTGTGTGAAGAAAATCAGAAATTCAACCTTTCTCCACACCAGTCCCCATAAGAAAGAAGAAAATGCACATTGTGGAGGTCAGTGGTACAATGTTTGGTTTATCCCTTGGTAATGTACTATTCCAAGTATTGTGCATCATCCAGGACTCAGATTAGCAGCCCTTCTCTAGAAAGTGTTTTCTGCCTACCCTATTTCATATCATTTCTCTCAGTCTTTCAGTATATGACTAATGATCATTTTGTGTTTCCCAGTCATTTTAACAGAGATTTTTTAGTTCGTTTTTTTCCCACCCACTGGAAGTAAGGTTTCCAGGTCTCTTATTTATTATTAGATACTGGGAAGGTGTTTATTGATTATCCATCCCACCTCCATGGAGGTTGAAGCATGATGTTACTGATAAGGGCTGCACTGTAGGTTCCAATCTGGGCGATCTGAATAAGCATCCATTTCCTCAAATTATAAAAGGAGGAGCTCAAGTCAAAAGCAATTAGTGAGAAGAAAACATCTAGACATGTGTGACATCTAGACATGTCAGAGATCCATCAGACACCATCAGTTATAGCCCCATTCACTTCTATTCACTGTCAACCTTTAGTGAATCACTTTACTACCTTGAGCCTTAGTTCTTTAATCTGTGCAATACTAGCATAGCAATATGTGCATTTGAAAGCTTTCAGGAAGATGAAATAAGGAATGTATACGGTAAAGACTGAGACCTGAAGAGGCTCAAGAAAGAGACTATCAAACCTCTAGGGGTCGAGTTTGGGTGGGGCAGGGGACTTGAGAACGTATGTCATTGTAGGGAGATGGGCCCAAGAATATTTTGGCTGCTAGGAAAGTTTGGGGAGGAGTAGAAACATCTAAACATAATTTCTTAACAAGAAGCTGTGTTTGTGAAAAAATAAATCTGTCTTCTACTTAAAAAAAATCTAGGTAGTTGCTAGTTTATTTACATAAGCTTTCAAGTCAGATTTGTGTCACTTTCCATTGGCAAATTCTACAGAAAGAACCAGGAAGGAACCCATTTATTTATAAATTACATTAAAGAGTGGCTCTAAAAACTCCCCTTAAGTTCTCACCAAACACTGGGTTCTTCTTCAGCCTTTCTCTGATAGGATCCTTTGAGGGTAGGTATCCTGTGTAAATTCTGTGTGTCCCTCACTTATAAGTGACAGATATTCTAAGTGTGCTGACATGTTGACAGATCTGACTGGGAATGACAGGGGCAGGTGATGCCACTTGGATAAAGTTTGTGATGTATTTTTATGACGGGAAGACTAGCCTTGTGCTTTTTGGTCTAGACAGGAAGTGATCGAAGATGAGCTTGGACCATGGTTGATTCTGTTATTTAAAAACATTTATACGACAGCAGCCATAGAGTGGAACAACTCACATTACAAAACAGACGTGGCTGGAAGTCTGTTGCCATTATTTCTGGGGCTGGAGCTCATACTGATTCATTACTGAGGCATTCAGAGCAAGCTTCCTGTGATTAAACCGTCCTGATGAATTCGTGGCAGGAATTGGTGGAGGGTATTTGGTTCCCTGTCAACTTCCCAGATCCCAGAGAGGAGAATTAGGTGAGCAGTGAAGGGCTGATGGTCCCCAAGGAGGCCCCACTGCCCAATAGAAGCAGCCCCATGTGGGGAGGGAGGCTGGTGTTGGGGTAGATAGAGAAGGTCCAGCACGTTGTACATTTCTTCTCTTAGATAATAGCTTTATTGAGATATTACTCACATACATAAAAGTTATCATTTTTAAATGAGATTTTATGCTTTATTTATCTTTATTATTTTTTTTAATTTGAGAGAGAGAGAGAGAGCACGCGAGAGAGAGCACGCACGCACACATGAGCGCGAGGGAGGAGCACGGGGAGAGAGAGTGCTCAGTGGAGCCCGGCACAGGGCTCGATCCCGTGACCTGAACCAAAATCAAGAGTTGTGTGCTCAACCGACTGAGCCACACAGGTGCCCCTAAATTTCATGCTTTAGGGCAGTTTTGGGTATACAGTAAAATTGAGTGAAAGGTACAGAGATTTCCCTTATATCCCCTGCTCCCACACATGCAGAGCCTTCCCCAGTAGCAGCGTCTCTCGCTAGATTGGTACCTTAGCTACAGCCTTTGAACCTGCATTGACACGTCATTATCACCCAAAGCCAATAATAGTCTACGTTAGGGTTCACTCTTGATGCATATCCCATGGGCTTGGACAAGTGGATAATGACATATATCTACCGTAAGAGTATCATGAACAACTCTAAAAAAACCTCTGTGCCGAAACTCACCATTTTCAAGTGTAGAATTGAGTGGTTTTTAGTGTGTGAACATGGTTGTGCACCCATCACCAGCATCTATTTCCAGAATATTCTCATGGCCTCTGAGGAGCAACTCGTTAGCCCTTAGCAGTCACTCTTCACCCCTCCTCCAGGGACCCCTGGCAATCGCTAAACTTTGTCTCTATGGATTTTCCTGTTCTGGACATTTCATATAATTGGAATCATGTAATATGTGGCTTTTTTATGACTGGCTTATTTCATTTAGTATGAAGTCTTCATAATTCAGCATGTGTATCTGTTCTTCATTCTTTTTAATTGTCAAATAATATTCCATGGTTATACAACACGTTTTGTTTATTCATTCATTGGTTGATGGACATTTGGGCCGTCTTCCATTTTTTGGCTCTCATGAATAGTGATATGGTGAACATGCATGGTTTTTGTGTGGACACATATTTCTCCTGGAGATTATCTTAGAAATATGCTTAGGAATGGACTCGGTGGATCACATGGCGACTGTATGTTTAGGGTTTTGAGGAGGTGCCGAGCTGTTTTCCAAAGTCGCTGGACCATTTTATGATTCCACCAACAATACATAAGGGTTCCGATTTCTCCAGATCCTCAACAAGACTTGTTATTGTTGGTCTTTTTGATGCATCTCTTTATTCTTTCATGTATTCACTCAGCAGTTAGGCATTGGGTACCTGTGTGTGCTAGAGACTAGGGTATGATAGCGAGAAAACCACACAAGAAGCTCATGACATGTTGGTAGAGACAAATAACAATTTAGGATAATATAGGTAAAGATGTGATTATGCGAAGAATTACAAGGGGGGAGCAGTGCATGATGCTCTGAGGTTGTATACCAGTGACACCAAGTGAGACCAGACTTTGACCAGGGGTTTAGCGATGGTTTCCCTGAGGGGGCAATGACTGGGCTGGGAGGTGCAAGGTAATGAGAATTACGTGGTTGTTTGATCCTGAGCAGTCGTGTGAATGTGTCCGTGCCTCCGTTCTTCCTTTGTAGTATGGAGTTAGCCAGATCCACATAGCAGAGTGGTTTAGGCAGCTCAGTGAAAGCCATCGTCAGGCACAGGTTAATTCCCTCGATTAGTGATTCTCTGGCTTCCACGTGTCGTCTTCCAGCCCCCCGCACCTCCCTGCCCCCCGCCACTCCAGAAGATAGGTCCCTAGACAACTGATGGTGAGGATGATGCTGATGATGCTACTGAGGTAGGCTAGGATTTGGTGAGTGCCTTCTGTGCGCCAGGTACTGTGCTAAATAATTTACATCACATTCATTCCTTATGAGGACACTGCACTAGAAGGAGGTCAGCATGAGATTAGAAAGGGTGAGAAAATAAGGCAATGGGTGAAAAAGGCCCTGGGTTTATGTCTGCAGGAATGGGGCTTGTGGTTGAAGAAATGATTTTACGGCAAATATTTCCAAGGCCACGTTTAGAAAGCACCTGAAACAGGTACTTGGTTTCAGAAAATATATTTTTATGCAACTTAATTCTGTGTATACTTAGAAGGCTATTTTATTTCTTGAATATGGAATGCAATTTCTTTTATTTCAAATGACTTCTCTGGTATTAAACTAAATAGTTTAGCTTAATCACATATAACAAACCTCCCAGTATAAGGGCCTGGATCCCAAATCTGGCTACAAATTAGTTTCTAGCCCAGGCAATAAATGCATACCTGGAGCAAATTCAAAAAGGGAAACCACTTTAATTAGGTTTGAAAGTGTCTCCAATCAGTTCCAGAATAGCTGTCCCTGGATTTATGATGCACCTTCCTAACCGTGGCTCTTTTTATATCTAGCTGAAGTGAGAAGGCCCCAGAGAAACTGAGCGTGATTTCTTGAAACCTAAATATTTATCTCCCCCAAATAAGTGCCCCAAGAAAATATGGACAAGACTGATGGAGGGAAAGCTGGCTCACCTTAGCCAAGCCTGTCAGTTAGCCTCTATCGTTGTTTCCACATAATTGCAAGGGTTCTAGAAGGATTAATTCAATCAAACCTCCCTTGGAACATTTCCATAAGGATAGTCTGACCCCACTAATCTGTCACACAACAGTTACCTTCACTGTTACATTTATGTCCAGACGGCAGTAACACAGGGCCTTACTGGAGAAAGAGCTGGCACTGAGACTCAGAGAGGGTCGTGACTTGCAGAATATCACCGAGCTCTAAATGTCAGAACCAGGACTCAAGCCCAGGTCACTCCACCACCAGGATTCTGAGCCCAAGGAACACACTCAAAGGAAAACATTGCAATAAAAATAATGATCGGTCATCTCATTTACATGATTCGCAGCTGCTCTGAGGTTGACTCACCTGTTAATTTCTGTTGGAGTCTTTTATCCTTGTTTTCCCAGCTGTAATACATGGATGTGACACAAACATGAGAAAATATACAGACAGCGTGGGGTGCAAAGTTGGAAAAGCTGGACTAGAGCCTGGGTTTCCATTTCTCTGTCATGTGACTTTGGGCTTAACCACTCTGACCCTTATTCTCTTCCTCTGGGTAGAGAGAATTAACACCTCTAAGGAGAGAGTCGTGAATATGAAGGCAGAAAATGCCGTGTAGGCTCTAAAACGCCTTCCATGTTATTTACTACCTCTAAAATCTGTAAGAGTGTAAGTCTGACAAAAGAAGTCTTCGTGGGCTTCTCTAAGTGAGTTCGTTGGAGATGTCGTTGTGTCAGGAAGTCCCAGTGCCACTTATCCTTGGGCGCTCAACAACCAGCTCTTTTCTTCTTGCAGGAATGGTGTGGTGGTTGCAAAGAGGGGAGGACCTCAAAGTTAGAACTAGTGTTTTTTTCCCCACAGTGTGCTAGACACCTACCAGATGCTCTGTGAATATCACCTCTCTGAAGCAAGTCTGCGTAATTGGTCATTTTATAATCGTCGTTTCCCCAGAATGGAACTGACCACAGAGTGGTTCAGTTTGAGTTGAACCAACTCAACAATCATTTCTTTTGTTCCAACTTCTTTTGCCCTTCCATTTCTTTGTTATATTCAAAGTGATTTGCCAGTGGAAGTTGAGCTCTTTCTCCTAGGTTATTGTCATTGAATTTTAATCTGACTGACTGTACAGTGGTGTAGTAGACAGAAGACATCCCTGTCCCCCTCCCCCGAGATGTCCACACTCTAACTTCAAGACCTGTGAATGTGTTACCTGACATGGCACAAGGAACTTTGCATATATGACTAAGGTAAGGACCTTGAGGTGGGAAGATTATCCTAGATTATGTGGATGGGCCCAGTGTCGTCAGAAAGGTCCAGTGTAATCCAAAAGTCAGAGAAGGAGGCGTGATGACAAAGCAAAGGCCAGAGTGGTTCATCTTAAAGATGGAATAAGAGGTCAGAGCCAAGAGATGCAAGCAGCCTGTAGGAGCTGAAAGGAAAGGAAATGGATTCTCCCCTAGAGCCTCCAGAAGGAACCCAGTTCTGATGACACTGCAGTTTTTGTCCAGTAGGACCCCCTTTGGACCTCTGACCCCAGAACTGTAAGGTGTTGGTTTTAATTCACTAACCTTGAATTGCTTTAAGCCACTAAGTTGCAGTAATTTGTTATAGCAGCTATCAGAAACTAATGCAGAGGATCAGACCAAATAATTGTTCATGGTGAACAAACCAACCACAAAACTCCATCATAAAAATTCAAATGAGTATAGCTCTGCCGTGGATTATCAACATTCAGAGCGGCAGTGGATTGGGAGGCCAGCCAGTGAGGTCAAGGCCACCCAGCCAGGAAGTACAGCTCCTGGAATCCAAAGCCCCGTCGTACAGCTCCTGGAATCCAAAGCCCCGTCGTTCTGACCACGTCTGCCCTCTGTCTTTATAAATATGGCCTGCATAGTGGCTCACTCAGGGGTTGACAGCTGACTGCCGTCAGAGCCAGGCTTACAGGTGGTCCTTATTCTCCAGATACATTTTCTCGAAATCAGCGACGTGAACGCCCACTCATCCCAGGAAGGGGATGCCAGGCCTGGCTCTTGCGTCTTCTCCGTGCAACTTATTTCTGCAAGCCCTTGAGTGTGCTGCTCGTTCATCACTTGTGACTAGCTTGTCCGTCCTCAGGATCCTGTGCCAGCGATTAATTGGCGTACAATAGAGCTCAATGTGAAGTAATCACTAATGAAGTGGTTAATGTTTGCTGAATGTCCCAAGACTGCACTTTGATTCCTTGTCGCCACCACCCATCATCGAACGAGAGTCCCGATAGAAGAATCTCTTTTGGTGTAAACAGAAGCTAGGTGTGCGCACGGTTCGGGACATATCCTATAGAATATCATGTCCTGCCCAGGGCTGAGATGAGGGCACGGCTATGTGACAGAGCTGTGTTTCTAGGGTAGGGAAGGAAACTGCATGTGGCTGGGCACCCATTGTCTGTACAAAATTATACCCAGTGCTTTCAGATCTGTTAATCCTCACAGTGGCACTGCGAAGTATTAACAGTTCCTCTTTCCAAATGTGGAAACTGAGGCACAAATATTATGGGCAACAGGACTGGAAGCAATGCTGGGAAGCTTAGAAACGTGGGATCAAAAAAAGAAAAAAAAGAAACGTGGGGTCAGTGGTGTTAAGAAACAAAATTCAGCAGAGTAAATTTGAAGCTTTAATTGGCTTTAGTAAGCAATTCATAAGTCAGGCAGCAAACTTTCTAGCAAGTAGAGAGATGCTCTGAGGAGTTGTACAAAGTGGAAGGTTTTTATAGGAAGGAGGGTGGGGGGAGGAAGTGATAGCAAAAGAAAAGAAAGGATTGCTTTAGGTCAGGACACCCTTTTGGCAGGACTTTTATCATGCAGATTCCCTACCTCCCCAGTGCTGATAGGAAATTTCAGATGAACTATTAGTTAAAAGGGAGAGGCTGAAACTGGGCTTCATTCTTGGTTTGCTGTCCTGGGGGTCAGATGACTCTATTTTTTGGCTCATTGTCTCTTTTTTAACATTGGGGGGAAAAAAACGAAGTTGTGATTCATACCCTTGGGTAATCCACAGGCACTAAATGTCCCCTTTTCCCACCTCCAAACAGGAGTCTTAAAATGCCATTATTGGTCAACACATAACGTGTAGTTTATGTGGGCATGCACATGTCCTGAATAGAGATGCTCTAAATCTATTTGTGTGGTGCTGGGTGAGCCCTTGAAGGTTGGTGCAAACTAAACCAGCATAGGATTCAAAGAATTGGATTGTAGTTGGGTTATTAGTCCTATTTATTTATTTATTTTTATCTTGAGCAAATTAAAATTTAAAGAAGTCTTCTCTCCAGACTTTCTTACCTGTTGAGGCAATATACAGTATGGAAAAATAGCACAGGTTTTGAAGACGGGCAAACCCTGATTAAAATTCTGGTTCAGCCAGGTGCTAACCGTGGCCTCGAGGAAGTCACTTAACCTCACTCGTCTTCAGGTCCTTCATTAGGAAAAGGAGGATAATGATATGTGGCCAGTAGGGCTCTTTAAGAACTGTAAATAATAAATTACAAGCATCCAGAAAGCCAGTTGGCACATAATAGTTCCCAGTAAGTGGTAGCTCTACGAGAGATGTTCAACTAAGTAATCTCTGGATCTCTGCATGTCTATAATTTTAGTTTTTCAAAACCTTCAACTGCTGTTTATGGGGGACTTATGACATAGTAGGCTCTGTGCCAAGGATTACACCTGCATTATCTCATTAAATCTTGGTCACAACCTTAGGAGGTACGCTATCAAATCCTTATAGATAAGGACACCTAGGCACAGAGAAGATAAATAGACTGCCCTTGTTACAAAAACTAGTGATAGGGTCAAGATTTAAATCTAATTATCCCTGACTCTAGAACTCCCACTCTTAAAATTAAGCCCTTGTTAATAATATATGTCTAGGTGTACTATTGCTTTCATAGAAAAGGCTGGACATCGATTCTCTCTTTTCCTCTACTGTGGGTAGCCAAGCTGTGACTTACTGAGTCCTTGTGAGTCCCCGGATGGCATCAGGACAAGAAAACTCCAGCATAGACTATCCCAGTACTTTGAGTAGAAAGTTATAACTGAGAGCAATTGTCAAAGCTGTGGGGAAAAAAGTGAGATTCACGTGTTTGGTTGACCATGTTGTTAGTGAGAGGAAGAGTCTCTGCTCAAGACAAGTGGGAGCCTTTTTCTCTGAGACCAGCTGGGAGATGTTGGAATAGGGCTTGCCCCGTTCCGCCATGGTGATTCCCAACCATTCAGTAGGTTAGACAGTTGGGAAAGCCAGTCTCTGAATCCTGTAACTATCTCCAAGTTGCTTCCAGAAGATTCACATTTAATGAGCATCTAGAATCTGCCATGCAGATTGTTAGCAATGAGAATATAGGAAAGAAGATAAAGTCCTTATCCAAAAGAAAGAAAGAAAGAAAAAAAAGAGAAAAAGAAAGAAGGAAAGAAAAGCCCTGATGTGTAGCATCTGCCCATGTCTGTGGTGTACTCCCATCACAGCCAATTTCAAGCTCCAAATGTGATGTCACTGAGCATGAAGTGGGGAGGAGTTACATGCAGTTGGCTCTGGTGAACTGGTACAATCTGGTCCCAGCCCCCACCCAGTCCTCCTCCTGGATTCCAAGACGTGTTCTTCACTCCTCTGCCTTGTTCATGCTGGCTCATCCTTCCCATCGCCACTCAACTGTCACTTCCTCACAAGTTTCAGCTGGACCTTTGCTCTGGATGAAAAGCCTTCTGAGAGCTTGAGAGGCCTCTCCAGTCTTCTCCGTTGTTTCATGAGATCCGAGAGAGCACCCACAGAGAGATTTTGGCTGTGACTCCGTGTGAGAACCCCTGAGCAGGACAGAGACTGGGGTGAGGTGCACACAACCTTGAAGGAATCTTTTGAGCTGGAACCTTTCTGTCAGAACAGCTCTTGGAGCGCGTCCTTGGTCCCATGGAAACTTTTGCAATGTATCAAACCCAACCTTCCCATAAAACAACTACAAAGAGACTAGCTGACATGTGCATTACATAATACTGAAAGCTCCCACCCCATGCGTTCATTGTGGAACACGGGATAACGCTCTTAAACGATGTATGGTGCTACCTTCCAGTGGCATTTTAGGTGTCACAGGGCAGAGTAAAGACATTTAGTTGAGGGCTTTGGAAATACTGTAGCAGCACCCTTGTCTTCTCTCTAGAGGCTGCTGAGCTCATTTGGATAAAATAGGAAATGACTTTACCCGTTAGCCTTGAACAAAATTGGGACAGCGTTAAATGTGTGAACTTCAAAGGAGTTCACCCACCTTCTCCCCTGCTGGTCTTATTTGCCTCTGCTTTCCCTTCCTAATCACCACGCCTGGCCAGCTGTGGGGATGTCCCATTGGAAGTCAGCTCTGCCTGGGGTATTTCTGGCCTCACCCAAAATAGGAAGAACCCAAGGTCTCCTGAGAGCCGTATCGCCAGAGATTCCCGTCCGAATCTGAAATCCCAAGAGAGAGAGGAGCATTTGCAGGACTTGCTGTCGGAGGCTGAACTCTTGTCTCCTCATCGAACTAAGGAGAGCCACCTACTTTTGAGAGGGTCACATGTTACCATTTGTCACCAATGCCTGGGGATATTGATTTTTTTCTCATGATCTTTTCTGACACCAAAGAGCCTTTCTGGTGCCTCCTCTCGGGTCTAATTGCAGACATTCACAGAGCCTCTACGATGATCCAGTGGCCTGCCGAGCATGAGCGTTTCCCATGTAGTGTCTCATCTAAATCTCACAACAACCCATACACTTACGGTTTTTGCTTTAAAGTTGAGAATTCCAGGACTCACGTTAGGAAAGTTGCCTAAGATCACATAGCTCATAAGTGACAGATTTTGAGACTCAAATCCAGGTCTGGTGACAGAGCCCTGTCTTCTGTCAATAGCCCATCTAAGGGAAATCGAAGGAATGATATAATTTCATTTGGGAAAAAATAACTTCTTGGTAAACAGATCACTTAGGGGTTATATTTTCTTCCTGTCAGTTACTCTCAAGAAAACTTGCTGTCTGACCTCTTCCTGCTAAAGACAGACAGAAGCCATGGGCACATCAGACATAGCTCGAGGCCTCCAGTGCAGGGCTCTTTGGGGCCCCCCCCGCAGATGTGCTGTTGAACCCATGGCCATCTTCGTTGGCCCCTAACCTCCCATAAGGACCTAACTGGCTTCTCCTCCAATTTCTCTAAGAGCCGAACAAGACGATAGGGCATATATGAATAGTGAAAACAATGTTTTTAATAACTTTATTCTCACTGCACATATACGTGCCTCAGATTCAACAACAGGAGATGTTTGGCTCTTTCATGACTAATTTCAACGATTTTTGCTTTCCCACGCATAATACCCTTGTCTCCAAAGGTCTTTGGGCTTCCCTCACCATGCAGGGAGGGGCTGGTCATGTGGTCCTCGCAGGGAGGCCGCAAAGGTAGAATTTCCTTAAGACAGTTTGAATGACAGATTCTGCCTCGAGGCTGCCTTTACTGTTTTTCCTGGATAAAAAACACTCAGAGTAATGAGTGGATTCTGCATTTAGTATTCTAGGGTACAAACAGCCTCACTGTGGGTTAGAGCAGTGGGCTTGAACCTCCCGAGGTTCCCAGGGAGGAGGAGAGGAAGCAGGGTCTGAGTTGGGAAGGGATTAGATGGCCTCACAATTGGCCTGAGAAAGTTCAGTCAGGCAGACCCAAATGCTCTGCCCAAATGATGGGGAAAATCTATAGTGATTCTGGCCTAGGAACTGAATCTGGAGGGCAATAGGCAAATCCCCAAGTCAAGTTGGATGGGCGTCTATATCAGGAGATCTGACTACATCATAAAGAAGATTAAGAGACAAGAGGGAAATTACACCTAGAGAGTATTTACTTTGTACCATGTTTTATATATCTTTAGTTTAATGTGGGACTAAAGCATCAAATAGATCTGGGTTCTATTTCTGGACCTCCCTGAGCCCATCACTTCTCCACTTAGGAGAATGGAGTAAAATGATTGGTGGGCTGGGTCACTTGCTTAATTCTGTCTCATATGGGGAGTTATGGCTCAATCCTTTTCACTTAGATCCCACAGAATGGGTTCCCTGCAGGAAGTGTATAATTATCAGAAGTAAAGAGAATGGATGTGGAATAGCCAGAAGCAACAAGTGTCTGTTCAGTGATTGAGCCCCAAGTCCCCAATATTCGTTAATCTCTATACTGAGGGCGGGAGGGAGAGGAGGTAGCCTCCAGAGCTCCAGCCTCAAAGAAGTACGGAAGACTGATGTGAGCCACCAAGTAGAACATTTGAATCTAATTAGAGACCAGTTTCCTCGATTACAATTGTTTTTTAATGTTTGTTTTTTGAGACAGAGAGCATGAGTGGGGGAGGGGCAGAGAGAGAAGAAGACACAGAATCCAAAGCAGGCTCCAGGCTCTGAGCTGTTAGCACGGAGCCCCATGCAGGGCTGGAACCCATAGACCACGAGATAATGACCCGAACCAAAGCTGGACGCTCAACCGACTGAGCCACCCAGGCACTCCTGATTTCTTAGGTCTTAGAACTAAAAGGTGCATGTTTCAGTCGAACTGAATGGACAACTTGACCCAGAGATTCACCTGCCAGGTATGAATAGAGCAAAAATGAGACAGGGAGGGAAAGGAGTGTTTCCACGCTCAGGAAGAATGAGGGCACCATTCTCACCCTCTCAAGTGTGTTGACAAAGAAGGAAGGTAGAGACTGTCTCGTCCCAGGCCTGAGACCAGCCATGGAGGGCTGGTCCACCTTGGGGAGTGGGGGGAACTGCTGTTTCCATCGGCTGCCATCAGCAGCATAGTCACTGTGGTGACTCCATGAGAATCTGTCCTGCAGCCCCCTCCCCCCCAAACTCCAGTGAGGGAAATGTACCAAGCCCCACCTGCTTTGCTCTGAATGCTTCACTGTGTTTGTGCCAAGGGTCACTCTTCCTGGGGGCTGCTTCCAGCCAGTGACTGAGCACAGCAGCCCCGTCCAGAGACACAGGACGGCTTTGACTGGTAACTGTGCCTTGAGGACTCCCCAATGATCCTGAAGAACTTTCCTTAGACTGCAAAGGGGTCTAGGATTCTTGCTTTACACAGGGTGTTTTCCTAATGAATTCCCACTAAACTCCTGTATGTCTGTATATTAGTTTCCTGTTGTTGCTATAACAAGTTGCCACAAACTTAGTGCCTTAAAACAATGCAAATTTATGCTCTCACAGTTCTGGAGGTCAGGAGCCCAAATGGGTTTCACTGGGTTAAAATCAAGGGGTTGGCACAGCTGTATTCCTTCTGGAGGCTTTAGGGAAGAATCTATTTCCTTGCCTCTCCCAGTTTCTAGAAGCCACCTGCATTCCTTCCTTGGCTTGTGGCCCGTTCCTTCATCTTCAAAGCCAGAAGTATAGCATCTTCAAATCTGTCTCTGACCCTGACCCTCCTGCTTCCCTCTTATAAGGATGCTTGTGATTATGTTGGGTCCATCTGGATAATCCAGAATAGTCTCCCCATCTCAAAATCTTTAACTGCGTCAGCAAAATATCTTTTGCCAAGCAGGGTAAACATATTCACAGGTCCAGGAAGGAAGCTCTGTCTACCACAATCTATTGAAGCTTATCCAGGAATCAGCTGTTCTATTAAGACCTCTTTTACTCAAAAGCAAGGACCCATGGCAGCAAGTACTCATCCCTATGAAACACATAATTTTAGTTTTGTCATACGATATTGTGTTATTGGACACATCCTGCTACAATGCCTTATTTTATTGTTTATATCCCATGCACTAGATGATGAGATCTCTGGGGTAAAGGGTCATCATATCTTACCTCTGGAGTGCCTCAAACCGAGCAGAGTGTGGCACAGCTTAGGTTTCAGTAAATAATCACCTGAACGGAAGGATACACTTTATAATGTGTAGAGGGCATTTCAAGTATTTCTAAGGTGGGGGGAGGGGAATCCATTAAAAGGTTATTTGTAGATTGTCCAATATTTAGGACCAAGCAGACAGAGGACCCATGAAACAGGTAGAAATTTGGGGAGATTTCAAAGTCCAGCCTAACTTAAAAGGTTTGGTGGAAATGCCAAGGCAAGGAGGTGTGCTCCAACATAGTGTCTTGGGACAGTAACAATCCGTTGGAGTTGCTGGAACATAAAATTCCAGTAGGAGCAGAGCCTAAAGATGAGGCTGGAGGGAGAGAATGAAAATCTGTGCCGGACTCTTATAATTCCTGCTAAGGAGTTGGGGTCTTGTTCTGTAGGCATCAGGGAGCCATCATGGATTTCTAGTTTGAGTGATGTGATCAGGTTTACGTCTTCTGAGGCTGGAGCGTGGAGGGTAAAGGAGGAGAAGGCAGGCTGAAGGTAGGCGGGTGGCCATGGCTCATGATAGGGACACTCATGTGCTGAGCTAAGGCGGTGAGAACCGAGATGGAGAGGCAGAGAACCCCGGTGAATGAGGGAGTGACCGCGTCAGTTTCTGCTCGCCATTTTACCCCAGGCCCCACAAAGGATCAGTGGGCATTCAGTGAATATTATATCTGCTGAGTAAGTGACAGAAGTGGTTCTTGTGATGTTAAAAAAAAAAAAAAGCAGGATTGGTCGAGCTGGGTCGTTGGGACCGGTGCAAATAAACACGCTGCAACTGATCAGGCAGCATGGGGGAAGCCCACTATGAGGCGAGCTTGAACCGGACATCAGTTTGAACTTGGCTGTCAGATACCTGACTTGCAGCACATGTGAATGTGTGCATGGTGTGGGGGGAGGTGGGCTCAGGGTGCAGGAGTGCCTCCCTCCTGGCTCCTCCCTGCCCTGCACATCTCTCTGGGCTCGTTCTTGGCTACTCAGGTTTCTAGTCCTGGCTTACCCCAAAGGGCATCATGCATAGCATTCCTTCTGCAGCCCACTCAGGGATTCTTAAATGTTGCCTCATTTCCATACTGCCAGCATTTGCCAACAAATTCATTTGGGTTCATTTTTAATAAGCTCCTAGGCGCTTGGCTCAGACCTTAAATATTTCACTTGATTTGTGTTTGAGAGGGGGGAAAAACCCACAAACCAAAAATGATGGCCCTGTGTAAAATGACAAATATTTATTGGACTTTTCTAAATGCACCCAATACTTTTAAAGGCCTCTGGGAAAATATTAAATTAAAAACTGTCTGTGCATTAAACAACCTGCAAAATCAACCGCTCTTGGTACATAAAGCTTCATTTCCCCGACCGGCATGTATGGGTTTGGACCGTTTGGCCACTGCTGTCTTGACGAACAGAGAGAAAGTCGTGATGAAACATTACCTATATCTGGATGATTCTTCCTCGTGGGCCAATTAAAGTAACTCCCACCCACCACATTTGTCCTTGCTTCTTGTTTTGGTGTGTGATTTGCCTCTCTCTGATTCAATAGACCTGGAGAAATTGATCTACAGAGACATTGTGAAATCTATAATTTTACCACAGTTGAGAGAATATGAATAGCATAATTGACCAAATATAATTCTCGTCTCTGAGGCTCACCCATGATATGTCGATATTTTAGAAAGGAAAGAAACCAGCATTTATTGAACACCTACTGTGTGCCGGATATTGAGCTGAGCGGCGTTTCTGATCCAGGCTCGGTGCTTCTTCGTCTTTCCTGTAGCAACAGTATTCCTGTCTCTGTCATATCGAACAGGGAGAGGCAGCTCAGAGACAGCAGACGCCTCGGCCAGGATTACACAAGAAGCGTGAGTAGCAGGATTCAGGGCTCAAGCTTACGTTTGTCACCTGCAGGAGCAGTTATAGGAGGAAACGAGGTGACAGCCGCCCGCGGCTTCACGGGTAATGCTCCTTCTCTGTCCTGGCTTGCAGAGCATCAGCTCAGGCACTGCACACGCTGGCTGGCTGGGATCTGAGGCCACCATGTGCAAGAGGGAGAGGGCCCTACTCCCCAGGAAGCCCCACTCTCAGTTCCTAGTAGCCTTCAGGAATGACTGCCTTGCCTCCGAATCCAATGGGGATGCTTTTGGTGTTTGACTGTCGAGTGTGACGTTGACTTGTGGTTTAGGGTGTCTTGTTTCCTATTTCTGCTGCAACAAATGACCACGGACCGGGTGGCTTAACACAAAAGAAATTCCTTTTCTCCTAGTTCTGGAGGCCAGCATTCTGAAATCCAGGTGTTGACACGGTGGTTTTGGGGTCTCTGAGCCAGAAACCGTCCCGTGCCTTCCTCTGGCTTCTGGAGGTCGCCCGCAGGTCTTGGGGTTCCTTGTCCTGTGGCCGCATCTTACTCCTGTCCCTTTCTCTGTGTACGTCACCTTCCCTGTGTCTCCGTGCGTCCATTTCTGTGTCACATAAGGACACTCTCCTTGGATTCAGGGCCCACCCTAAACCAGCATGATCTCATCTTGATCCTGACCTTAGTTACATCTGCAAACACCCTGTCTCCAAATAAGGTCACGTTATGATGTTCTGGGTGGACGTGAACACTTTGGGGGATACTATGCAACTCGTTACACATGGATATTGTTTACGGTATTTAGAAAGTATTTTGATAAGATGCTATCAGCATCTGGTGTTTAATTTTATTAACTATAATTTTGGCTTTCTTTGAGTTAAAAAAAATCTCTTTTTGTCTTTGATGGATTGAAGAGGACCAATCTATTAATAGACCCCTTATTATTACATGATGCTTTAATATGGTATTCAGCTCTCTTTAGTAGAGAGCTACATACTATTGAAATGCTTGTAGTCTTATTTAAATGCATTGCTAGATTCAGTTTAAAAATATATTATTTAGGGGTGCCTGGGTGGCTCAGTCAGTTAAGCATCCCACTCTGGCTCAGGTCATGATCTCGTGGTCTGTGAGTTTGAGCCCCACATCGGGCTCTGTGCTGACAGCTCAGAGCCTGGAGCCTGCTTTGGATTCTGAGTCTCCCTCTCCCTCTGCCCCTCCCCCACTCACACTCTGTGTGTGTGTCTCTCTCTCTCTCTGTCTCTCTTAAGAATAAACATTTAAAAAATTAAAAAATATTTATAAATATTATTTAGAATTTTTATATCATAGTCCCAAACGGGAGTGAGTTTATAGTTTGTCCTTTGGAATATTTCAACTTAGTTATAGTCTGTCCAACTTAAAAACTTTGGGAATTGTCTATCTCTTCTGTGTGGGCTGGGTAAGATTACATATTGTAAAAATGAGTTAATCTTTGGAGTGATGTGTCTATTAATTCTTCTGCACCCAAGGCTATTTCACATAAATGATAGTAGGAAACTTTTTAAAAAAATTCTTTGCAAATAAATATTGATCTAAGCAAACGGATCAATTTTGATAGCCTCCTAGAAAATGTTTAACATTTAACTGTGATTTTTTTTCTAATTAATTAGTAGACTGTCAAACAGTGTTCTGTTTCAAAAACTCTGCCTTGCTTCTTATCCAAACATTGTCCTTTTCTGTTTCCTCTCTTTTTGTCTCCGTTACTTGACTTCTCAGAGTTCATTGTAATTTCTACCTTGTCATCCCCATGTATCCACTCTTAGGCATTTTGGTTACTTGTGTGCTTTTTCCGTTTCTTATTTTACTAAGTTACCATTACTTATATATTTCCCTTTATTTTTCAACTTTAGTGGAAAAAGATTGTAATGTAATATACATGTATAGCATTTAGAGTATAAAATATTTTTCGTATACCTAATATTTAACCCTGTCTTATGTGTATGCATAAATACATAAAATATTTAAGGCGCCTGGGTGACTCAGTCGATTAAGTGTCCGACTTAGCTCAGGTCATGATCTCACGGTTCATGAGCTCGAGCCCTGCATTGGGCTCTGTACTAACAGCTCAGAGCCTGGAGCCTGCTTCACATTCTTTGTCTCCCCCTCTCTCTCTGCCCCTCACCTGCTCATGCTCTGTCTCAAAAATAAATAAACATGAAACAAAATTTTTTCAAGTATATAAAACCTTTACACTCTGAATCTGCTTTTGACTATAGTATTTAACACATCTTGTATGGATTTGTTGGTCACCTATTGACATTTTATATATTATATACCCTTTACTTGTAAATGTAGGTGAAAATTTTAATTTTGAACTTTTTTTCTGACCCATGAATTAAAGGTGTGCTTACTCAAAATAATTACAGTTTTTGCATAAATTGTTTGCTCTACATTTTTTACATTTATTTTTGAGAGAGAGAGAGAGAGAGAGAGAGAGAGAGAGAGAGAGCGCGCGTGCGTGGGGTCAGGGCAGAGAGAGAAAGGGAGACACAGAATCCAACGTAGGCTCCAGGCTCTGAGCTGTCAAAACAGAGCCCACTGCGGGGCTCGAACTCAAGAACCGTGAGATCACAACCTGAGCCGAAGTCTGATGTCCAACCAACTTAGCCACTCAGGCGCCCCTCTACATTTCTAATCTTACAACTTTCCGATTAAACCATTGTGTTTGGAGGGCTTGTGTTTTGGGAACTTTATTTAGATGATCAATTTGTGTAGATATGCCAAGGACTTTTGGGGAAAATAAAAAGACATTCTGTAGAAGTAGGTATAAAATTATTACATAGACAATCCAACTTGAATTTTCATTCCTCTGAACTTTCAAAGAGTGTTAGTCTGTCTTGTTTTAGTTAACTAATTGTTGGTGAGGCATTAGTTAGACCCTAAGTTGGTTAGTGTCTTTGGTCTCCTTCCAGGAGGGATTTATAACTACAGACAATCCCATTGGTGGTGGTTTATATCGCCTACATTTTTTTGGTTAATTTCTATTTCGGTTTCTAATGATTTTGATTTTATATTTTGACTCTATTATTTTGTCCATAGAGCTGCATGATTATTATATTAACTTTTTCAAAATGTTTATTTTTGAGAGTGAAAGAGAATGAGAGGGACAGAGACAGAGCCCCAGCAGGGGAGAGGCAGAGCGAGAGGGAGACACAGAATCCGAAGCAGGCTCCAGGCTCCGAGCTGTCAGCACAGAGCCCGACACATGGCTTGAACTTACGAACTGTGAGATCATGAACTGAGCTAAGGTTAACCGACTGAGCCACCCAGGTGCCCCTATATTAAATTTAGGTAATTTCTTTGTCTACGCAAAACGAGACTGTTGCTGGAACTCTTTAATGCATTTTATTTTCACTTTTCCTTTGTCTACCTGACTAATATTAAATATCACCCCTTATTTCCCATTCCTTTGTGGTTGCCTGCTGTATATATACCTGAAAGTTCCATCCTGGGGGTAGAGGAGAGGTACCTTCCCCTAACATTTACCCACAGTCTGTGTGTGTGTGCATGCACACACGTATTTTAGATGCAGGTATGTAGAAGAAACTTTCTTTTCTTTTTTAAATTTTTTTTAATGTTTATTTATTTGTGTGTGCGAGAGAGACAGACAGAGTGTGAGCGAGGGAGGGGCAGAGAGAGAGGGAGACACAGAATCCAAAGCAGTCTCCATCCACGCTCTGAGCTGTCAGCCCAGAGCCCGACGCGAGGCTCGAACTCACGAACCGTGAGATCATGACCTGAGCCGAAGTTGGACGCTTAACCGACTAAGCCCCCCGGGCACCCCATGAAGAAACTTTCTAATAGAGGAAAGCCGTGGGGGCAGGACAAAACTCAAGAGTTGTTTCCAGGTTTTACAAGACGGACTGCTCCTTTGCTGCCACCTTCTTTCAGAAGAAGCTGTTAGTGAGACAGGGGGGACCTCAAAGACGACCCTCCTGAAATCTGGGTCCCCATGCCCTGACTTCCACCTCAGCACTTTGCGGTATACACAGCCCAAACCACAGTCCCTATCATGACAAACACATAACGCACCGGTAAGATCTGTGTGCCCGCTGAGTCTGGTGGCCATGTGTGATTTCTTCGGAATCCGCTGTGTTTTGGAAGGCAGGTCTGGAAGAAAGAAGTCATAAGTCATGCTACCGCACCACTCATTATTCATTCATTAAACTTTTAGTGAGCAGCTAATGTAGCCGTGTGGGGGAGACTAGCCCTGAGGACAGAAAGGTGAATAAAGCAGACCTGGCCGCGTGCTCCCTCACGGGAGGACCGAAAACCTGTTCCCCAGAAGACAAATAAAGCTGCGGTTGTAGGTCACCTGTTTCCAAGAATCACCTTCCTGGGGGGGAGAGGAAGGAGACATGGGTTACTACAACTCCCTCACATCTTGGAGAAGACAGTACGGAGAGATGATTTTTGTGATGAACTGTCGGTGAGGAAAGTAATGTGACAGAAAGTGTCATAGCCTTGGGCTAAGAGAAAATCAGCAATTAGCCAGAGAGAGATTTGTGCCCCCCCCCCCATCAAAAAAAAAATTGAAGATGGAAAAAAAAAGTTCCTTAATTTTATATATACGCTAAGGAAAGGGGACCCTGTGGGGAGTGACTTCCTGTGCCCAGGGTATAAGTTAGAGTACAGTCCATCCACATGTCCTGGCAGACTCAACCGAGAGCACCAGGAAAGTCCTGAGGTTACATTTTTCTTTTTGAAGAATGCTGCCAAATTGCTAATTTGGACTTAGGTTCTTTTTCTGCAACATCGCTTTCTCTGACCTCGGAGGAACGAGGGTGTAGGCAGCTGAGTATCTTAACGTCTGAGAATTGCCAACTCTGCTCCTCCTAAACTCTCGGGTGGATTGGTCCATAGGGTTAAATGGCTCATTGCAATTCAGCAAAGTGGCTTTGATGTGCAATTAATGTTTGTTAATTTGGTTAAATGTCAAAGTATACATTTTTTGGGGGAAAAAAAAAGTTCCTGCAATACGGTCTCCACCCCCAAACCTTTTAAATATCGAGGGGTGAGATGTTATTCTCAGACAAGTGCAGAGGCAAACATATTCAGCGTCTGCTTGAAATTGAATGGACGATACCTTAGCTAAATGTCCCTCTTGGGAGAAGAGACAGTAATATGTCAGCACATCGGAGTGTAGAGCCAAAACTAACAGATAGTTGAGAAAACCCACTGGAAAACTATTGCCTTTACCACCTGGCCCCTAAAGAAGAAAGAAGGGCTTTGACTCAACTGTTGGCTCATTGTTTTGATTCCCCATCTGTTTGTTCCCCTAATATCTTAATATTTTCCCCTTGTATTTGTGTCTTGCATGCTCTGGGTATTTGTTATTAATCTTTGGTGCGTCCATATGTATATTCTGATTCTGTTTGGGTGCTAAAGGTTCAGGCATAGTTACTAGATCCTTTTTATAATGAGCATTTTCATTAAAGCCTACCATGCATTTATGTAAAATACATGTAGTGAAAATGTACACCATAAAGATTTAAATAGGCTAAAGCTCTTGATTCTTCAGCCTTGGCATACATCTGCCACAAAATGGTCGTCTTTTCCAAATTCACCGGGGAAAAAATAGATTTAAGGGTCTCAGTATTAGGATTTCTCTCATACTTGTTATTTTTTTCCGTAACGGTTTGATCCCTGCTCCAGCCCCGTGCTGGTTAGATGGCACTGCTTCCATGCTTAGTGTGACTTTGGGTGTCCCAGATATTTTTAATTCCATGTCTTGTCCTCTTTTAAAAAAATCATTCTCTTTGTGCTGCTCCTCTGCCGTGTCTTTGGTATAATTCGGTGGCTACATTTTGTCTGCCCCACTCACTGCCCATTCACCCTGCTGCATGGCCGGGGCTGAGGCCGACCCCTTCCTAGCCTCAGTGATATATTCCCGCTTCCTTTTGTTCCGTCATTTGTTTTACACTCATCACTCCCTCCTTCCTTTTAACCTCAGGAAAGAAAGACCCCCCCGAGGGCCAGGATGTAGAGTCTATGGAGACCTGCTTTCGTTTGCTCGTTAGGTCAGAGGGCCAGAGGCAGTCCTAGTGGCTCTTCCACACTAGGAAGGATCCCCAAAAGCCAGCTGATCGTAAAGAACATATATTTCTTGATTACATTCTCTCTTCAGATCATTCTCAGGAACCTATCACAATGGGTTGTCTCCAGTAGGGCCACGCCTGTGAACCTGTGGCCTGGTCCCCATGCTTGGAGGGGCCTTGCACTTGGTTTAATGCTCCGCTGTTGACATCTTAAAAAATTATTAATAATTTTTGAACAAGAAGTCCCATGTTTTGATTTTTCATTGGGTCCTACAATAATGGAGCCGGTCCTGATTTTCTCTGCAGGATTCTGACCGTTCCTCTTAGGAGATCGTCAACCCAGTGAATGTTGTTGGCCACTAAATGGGAGTTTCTATCGTCCTCATCTCGGGAGGGTCAGGGACATCTAGGTACCTCTCTGGGCCTGGAAGAATGCGTTAATATTCCCCAGGGTTCAGTGAATTGAGTTCAACAATGATTTAACTTAACTGCCAAGGAATTTATGATTATCTTGGGTGGTGAGCTCATTCACTGATAGCACTGTTTTTATGAATGGAAGGGAACAAGGTCCAAGGTGCTGATCAGTACGGTGGAAATCAGTCATGGCTTATCTGGGATGCCCTATGAATTTTGTGGCCCTGGGATCCTTGAAGGTTACATCTCTTCAAGTTTGATACAGAGTCCCATTTCCTACTTTTCTTATGTAACCACTAGCTGTCCTTTGGTTGTTCTTTGTCCCAGGACTTCTGCAGAGTCCTCCCAAACTTTGCAGAAATAACGTGTGGATTTTTCAACCAAAGAGTGTACGATTGCCTCTCATGGGATGTGCTATGTTCAGGAACTAGACGATGGTAAGCCGTCAGAAAAATGATCTCCTTTCTCTTTTCCGGTACCTTTGTCTCCGGCCTTTAGTTGGATCTCCACGGCCCACTGGAAACAAACAACAAACGCCTCCTCAGCCAGATATTCAAGACACATGTCATTCTGTAATCCATTTATTTTTCTAGATAAGTCCCTAACTCCAGGTGCTAGGGAGGACATTTTGCTAGAATTGGAGGAGGTAAGTTACACACGTGTAACTTGTGTGAGCAGTGTGGTCAGCTTGGTTTTCTGGATGATGGGTTACATTTAAGAATGGGCAGACAGCTTGGTGGGAGGAATTGACCAGCTGACTTTCTGTCCTGGAGGCATCACTACGCTCTCTCTGCCTCTGACTCTGGCTTTGACTTCCTCTTGTGTGTGCTTTGATTTTAATTGGATTCATGAAGGAGAGAGGAGAAGCACTCTGCCCCCAGCAGAATGGTCCACTGTGGAATTCTTACTGAGTGTGTAGAATCCTGGGAAGGATTGGGTTTGCTTCTTTGTCCTCCCCCCCACCCCCCCGGTCTTGATTTGATAGAGGAATGAATTTAAAACTTCATTTAAAAAAAATACCAAGCTAGCCTGGACTCATTGTCTATCCTACCCAGGGCCTCTGTTTCCAGGAAATGGTTGGACCGGGGAAGGAGTCTTGGGAAGGAAGTGGGAAGTCAGGTTTCAAGTCCCAGCTGTGTGAGTGAGTAGCTGTCAAACTTGCAGTCTCCTCTTCACCACATTTAAGAAGGGTGGGGGATGAAGTCGAATTATCACAGTGACCACTATGGTTTCAGAATGTTGTATGTGGAAACTGCCTAACCTAGTGTCTTGTGCATAAGAGACGCTCAGATTGTATTCAGTTGAACCAGAGCAGGGGAATAGCTCTGTATTAGTGTTTTTATTGTTACTAAATGTCCTTTTGGCAGGAAACTAGGGTTGTCCAAATTCTGCTTCATCATTTGCCTACTTATATGTTCTGTGATTTTTATATGTGTGTATGTGTGTGTGTGTGTGTATATATGTATATACATGTGCATATATACATACATGTGTATACACACACGTGTACACACACACACGTACACACACATATGCATACATAAAAGATTGCGACAAACCGAACATTACAGTAACTGATATTTGTGCCCAAACCTCAATGCAGGGGAATATGGTGAGGCGGAGTGTGCAGAAATCTATCTGACTAACACAGTTAGGCTTAACCTTGTTCCAGGCCGGTGTGGCATACCCACAAGTCCTGGGATAATGGACGCGGAGAGCAGGAACAAATTTGCTTGCTCTAGCCTGCTACAGGGGAGTAGCCCTGGTTCCGGCTGACAAGTGAAATCGGGAAGTGCAAGGTGGTCATCAGGCGGCCTCCAGTGTGGGGCTAGCCTGGGCCCCCAAGAAGGACAGAAGGAGAGAGGAAGAGGGAGAGGCAGAGTGAAAATGACAGGGAACCAGACCTGTAACGTGGCGCTCGCGTGCACGGTGACCCCGGCTACCAACCAACAGGGCTAGGTCAGACACTGCTTCCCGTTCCGGCAAATCCATAGCAGGTCCTGCCCTTGGGGGAGAGAAACATTTCGAAGAGGAGGATTAGAAGTTCACCTCCATCCTAATGGCCCTTCAGAGGCCACTCCTTGTAGATTTGATTTGATGTCTCTCAAGGGAAACTTAGATTCTGTTTTTCTCGGGAGAATTCCACAACAGATCACACTCCCCGGGGTCTTGCTTTTCCTGCCCGAATAGAAGAGGGGGGCGCGTTGTAGGCCATCGCGGAATTCCAAACTGAGATTCCAAGAAGGAAATTGCATTTGTTCATATAATAAATAACAATGCATTTGGGCCTGACAACCACTAGGCATGGCTGCAGAAGATATATAATACAATTAGCCCTTGCTGGGAGTTGCCAGCTGACAATGGGGCAAGATTTATGTGGTTGCTTTTTCCATAAGTACAGTTTTATTTGATAAGTACAGCCCAAAGATATAAAGAATTAATCCAGGGTCTGCATTGTGGGATATTTCCTCTGTAATATTAAAATAAATATTACCCCTCTATCTAATTACATAAAATTACGTTAATAATATCTTCTTTGTTGTTGTTGTCTGCCTGTTTCATCTTTGTAGCCAAAGAGTTTATTAAAAGCAGTGACTGGCTTCCTTTCAGAAAGAGGTAGATTTTTTTTTTATCATCTTAGAAGAGTACAATTATCTCCTTTTAAAGAGAAACCCTCCTCACTGGGTTGGAAGGTCTGGTGACCATCAGGGTTGGTTTTTAGGAGACAGCCTTTGCCCTGAACTCCCTCACATCTAGCCACTCCCATGTGGCAAACTTGAACTTTTAGGAGTGGCCAACTCACGCTCCGCTGTGATCGTGTGTGGGGGGCTGGGAGTATATAGAGGTGGAAGGTGGGCTTTTGATCGTTTTTGAAGGATTCTATACTTATCTGCTATGGGGCGTTAACCCTGCAGTGTGAGAAGGCAGAGGGTCAGAGGGTCACGGCTTGGGGAGAGGCTACTTTCTTCCTTTCTTTTTTTAAGTTTATTTTTTTATTTATTTTGAGAGAGGGAGAGAGAGAGCAGGAGAGGGGCAAAGAGAGAGAGGGGGAGAGAGAATCCGAAGCAGGGTCTGTACTCCCAGTGCAGACCCTGACGTGCGGCTCGATCCCACAACCGTGAGATCATGACCTGAGCTGAAATCAAGAGTCAGCCGCTCAACGGACCGAGCCCCCCAGGTGCCCCCTGGGAGTTGCTTTCTTAATTGCCCACGTCATGCCCGGACATTCGGTGCGTTTATTGGTGGGTACTTAGTAAGAGTTTATCTGAGGCCAGGGGAGGTATAGACAGTCTCCGTGAGGGACCTGGAACCTGGGAGAGAAAGCAAGAAGGTGGAAACCTTAAAGTGTGCGGCGGCCTCAGAAATAACAAGGTCCACTTCTTCACACAGGCATACACCCTAGACAGGCTTGCCAGCCGCTTGTCTTTGATCACACTTGACTGAAGGTGTGCTCCATTGTTGGTTTGCCAGTCTGCAAACTGCTGGGCACTTACTCTCCAAGGTAAGGGAAGCACAGAAGTGGAGAGCTGGTGTTTGATTACATTTATGGCAATATGACACTGTCATCCTTCGCCTACGGACTCTCGGTGGTAACAGTCATCAAAGTTTGGCATTATAGCGTGCATTTCACGTCACTGTTCTAGTTATATCGTTTTCTAGTAATTAATTTTTATTAATCGGAAGTGCAATGAACTGGGGAAAAAGAAAAAGGAGCATTGAGTTTTTCAGCTGATGATTTGCAACAGTGCAGGTCTTAATGGATAGACCTTTTTCTATCCCCAGAGCCCATTACAAAGATTAATACATGGCAGAGCCCCAGTAAACTTTGGTAGCCCTGGCATCAGCTTTTTATTTATTTATTTTTTGGTTTATTTATTTACTTTGAGACAGAGAGAGAGAGCATCCTAAGTAGGTTCCGTGCTCTCTGCGCAGAGCCTGATGCAGGGCTTGATCCCATGAAACTGTGACATCACAGCCTGAGCTGAAATCAAGAGTCAGACGCTTAACCAACTGAGCCCTGCAGGCGCCCTAAGCATGAGCTTCGAATGTGATTCCAGCACCTCTGCTCACCCCTGACTTCTGCTGTTGAGGAGGAGGAGAAGAAGAAGAAGAAGAAACGATTTACCGTGGGTCCCGTGTCCTGGATATGCTCATATTGAGGCCTCCCAAAAATCCTTTGAGGAAGTATAATTGGAGACATTTTCCGGAGGAGACAACCAAGGACGCACAGGTTACCCAGCTCCCAACGGATGGAGCCAGGTTTCGGTCCTGAGTGGCTGCTTTCTTTTTTTTTGACGTGCCTGTGCTCAGCCGAGACTGTCGGCCAGCAGGGAGCGAGTGCCCACTGTGTTCTAGGCACAGCACGGAGCTCCTTGCGGGCCTCCCCTTGGTAATTCCTCAGGAGCCCTCGGGGCTCATTTCGCTCTTTACCGATGAAGAATTTCAGTCACGGTTTGCTTAACTGCCGCGAGAAAAACTGGACCGACCAGTGTCTGACACCGATGCTGTTCAGCGAGGGGCAGTGTGGCCCGGTGGTTCCTCTCAGGTTTTGGACTTGAACCAACCCTGTTCACGTCCGCCGAGAATAGGGGTGCCACAGCTGCAGGGGTACACCTGTGCAGGCTGTGCACTATACGACATCAGGGATCGCCATTTGCGTCATCACCTATGTGATGTAATGTAAAGTTGTGCCGTGTGTAACCTGCAAGGCTGCATCCGTGCGCCTGGCTGGGAAAGGCTGCAGAGTCTGAAACCTGCGGTTCAAAATAGTCCCAGATGCGCTTTTCAGAAAACACACCAAGCTCCACCCTGCTCTCAGCGGAGAGAATGCCTCCACGCACTCCCCCTGGTGCCCCTATTGTGCCGCCCCTGGTGCAGGTCACTGGTCAGAAACAAAGCAAGACGAGCTTGTGATACACCCTTTGTTGGCCCTTTAATCTCTGGCTCACTGTGCTTTTATGAAATGTGAAAGTAGATTATGGGCTGTGAAACACTGTAGAGCTTCGTTAGGTAATGATTAAAACATAGCAAATGCTGCCCATGATAATAAAGGCAGAATGAGGTCATAGGAAAACTTACTCACGTTTCAGCTACTCGTTGTTTTAGAAGATCCAGATTCCCCGAGAAGAACAAAACCAGCATTTGTTCTTATTGAGATCTCTGTTGGCCTCTCTGAGTGGACTTGGCCTGGACTGTGCATTCAGTAAATGCTGACAGATGAAGGAAGGAAGGAAGGAATGAAGGGAAGGTTAAATGATTGAATAAATGAAGTTGCAGGGACAGCAGAAACTGGGAGCTTGCTGCCTGGCTGTAATATTTTTGGAGAGGTAGATGGGTGCAGATTATGGGATGGTACCTCCACGGGTGTAGATTGCCTGTCATGGAAACCAGTGTTTCTTGAGACCCCGCTGTATGTCCAGCCCTGCGACAGGGGCTTGTCCACGTGCCTGTTCATTTAATCCCTCATCAGCCTCACAGTGTAATTACCACCATCTCCCTCTTACAGGTTAAGTAACCGGTTTAGGCTCACACTTGTAAGTGACAAATACAGGAGTTGAACACAGTCCCGCATGACTCGGGAGCCTATGCTTGTCTGTCCTTTCTGTCAAGCCAAGCAAAACTTGCCCAAAGTTACGCGGAGATAAACTCCCTGTTTGCAATTGTGGGCTTTCCGGGGTCTTGGGTTCCTGCCTCCCTCCCCTGTTTGTGTCTATTGTTAGGGTTTTGCCTTTCCTGAGAAGTGCCTTCTTCTCCACGCCCCTGGCAGAGCCGTGGGTGCAGGAGCGGGGATGGGAGGTAGAACCATGGGTCCTGTTACACTGCCCCCTCAGCCCCACGTTTTCTTCCGGCATCAAGGTATTGCTGCTGCTTGAAAGCACCCCTCCCCCCCTTAGATCCAGGGCTGGGCTAATGGCTGCGAAGGGCTATTAATAAATCAATGTGCACAGATGAGAAGATCATAGCGAGAACTTTCTTCGAAAGGGGGCAGGGGAGGAAGGAAAGAGAAAGAAACAGACAGACTTAAATTTCCAGAGTTGACAGATATCACCTCACGCCAGTCAGAGTGGCCAAAATGAACAAATCAGGAGACTATAGATGCTGGAGAGGATGTGGAGAAACGGGAACCCTCTTGCACTGTTGGTGGGAATGCAAACTGGTGCAGCCACTCTGGAAAACAGTGCAGAGGTTCCTCAAAAAATTAAAAATAGACCTACCCTATCACCCAGCAGTAGCACCGCTAGGAATTTACCCAAGGGATACGGGAGTACTGATGCGTAGGGGCACTTGGACCCCAATGTTTGTAGCAGCACTCTCAACAATAGCCAAATTATGGAAAGAGCCTAAATGTCCATCAACTGATGAATGGATAAAGAAATTGTGGTTTATATACACAATGGAGTACTACGTGGCAATGAGAAAGAACGAAATATGGCCCTTTGTAGCAACGTGGATGGAACTGGAGAGTGTGATGCTAAGTGAAATAAGCCATACAGAGAAAGACAGATACCATATGGTTTCACTCTTATGTGGATCCTGAGAAACTTAACAGGAACCCATGGGGGAGGGGAAGGAAAAAAAAAAAAAAAGAGAGGTTAGAGTGGGAGAGAGACAAAGCATAAGAGACTCTTAAAAACTGAGAACAAACTGAGGGCTGATGGGGGGTGGGAGGGAGGGGAGGGTGGGTGATGGGTATTGAGGAGGGCACCTTTTGGGATGAGCACTGGGTGTTGTATGGAAACCAATTTGACAATCAATTTCATATATTGAAAAACAAAACAAAACAAAACAAAATTTCCAGAGTTGATCATTGAATTATTGGATTCACCTTTTTCCTTCAGTGATTAGTGGCAGAAAACCCTGGGGCGAGTGAGGATTCAGGGTCATGAAAAAAGAGAGGGAGAAAAACCCCACTTCTTTGTCCTGTCATTTGATGCCCCTGGATGCTGAGGCGGGGCTGCAAACTGCTGACCAGTGTTTGGTTGGTGTTGGGAACGTTACTTCAAAGCTCTGGGAGCCTGAGTGGTGGGCCCGGAGAGGAAGGAGAGGAATGCACTTGCAGGGGCGGGAGGGCAGGGTGCGGAGGTCAAGGGGGAAGAGGAGACTCACCAAGCATCGACATTGTTCAGCCTTTCAACCTGTCAGCTCCTTGCCACTGCTCCGGCCAAGGCCCGGATCTCTCCCTGTGGCCCCCATGTCACCTCGAATCTGACTTTATGTTTCCAAGGCATGGTGTGTTAGCCCCCTCCCCCTTCTCTTCTGCTTCTGTGCTGACCCACGGTCCTTTTCGTTCACCGCCAGGGCGACGGGGCCAGGCCAGAGTCCCGGGGCCCCGAAGCCTCACTCACATCACGATGGCCCTGTGCCGAGTCCACCGACGGGGGCTGCCTGACAGTGCCAGGGTGTCCCCCCTCTTTCCTGCACCGCCACAAGGAGGCAAGGGCCTGGGTGTGGTACGTCGTCCGTGGTGTTTGTGTCCTCAACAGTAAATTCTTTTAGGATTTGCGGCCAATCAACAGAAAGCTGCTGAGCGTGGTGAGTGGGCCCCTTCCCTACTGATGCCGCAGGGAAGCTGGGAGGGCCCGGGTGTTTCCATTTGCCATGCTCAGTCCCAGTATGGAGTCTGAACACAGTGCCCTTATGTTTCATTTCCTCCGACTGCATTTTCAAGAGGTCTCCTCTCGGAGCTCTGTAATGCTTAGACACATGGTGAAGTCTTCTGGTGGGTTGTTTTTTTTTTTTTTTTTTTTTTTTTACCGTGTGCTCTTAATCCTGAATTCTTCTTAAGGATTTCAGACCCGCATGTACGTGTGCTCTGTGTTCGAGGCCCACGTTGTGCCCAGAATCCTCCAGTTTGCTGCCTCCTAATGGCTCCTGCAGAGCCTAATCTCGGTGCCTGTTTGGTGGGTGGGGGCCGTACAGGTTTTCACCAGCACCATCCCTCTTCCTCCGATCAAGGAGTTGGGGCGAAAAAGGCAATCCTGTGGTTGGTCGGGGGTGAAATTCTGCCTTCACATAACCCAGGATGTCTGGGCCTTCCTATCTGTTGGATTTAATCCCCCAGCAACTTTCTGAATAAACCTTCCGGTCGTGGTTCTAGGCTGTTGCTAAAGCAACTGACTGAGTGTTCACGTGCTGATTAAAAACTTTAAAACTCACATAGGACCTGGTTCACGGGACTTTGGGGTCATGCCTTCACTCCTTTGATTTGGGAACCTTTTCCCGAAGCACATTCGAGCGTGTGGTGGGTAGATTCAAGAGGACTGCATTTATTCTGGTATATTCCTCCCATGAGTGGGGAGAATCTTACTCCCCTTCCCTTGAATCTGAGTGGCCTCACGACTTGCTTAACCAGTAGAAGGCAACAAAAATGATATTCAGGGACACCGAAGGCCGGGTCATAAAAAGCCTTGCGGCTTCATCCCGGACCTCTTAGAACACTTGCTCTGCGGATATGTCCTCTGGGAACCCAGGCGCTAAGCCCTAAGGAGAGATCGTATGCAGGCGGTCGGTTTAACAGACCCCATGTCAACAGCTGGCTTCGACAGCCAGCCTCCCAGCCCAGGCTCCAGGCTGTGAGTAAAGAGACTACCTTGGGACAGACCCTCCAGCCCCCTGGCGGGATTGTTCCATGTAAGAGATGACTCACCCAACTAAATCCGTCTTGAATTTCTTATCCACAAAATTGTGAACAAAGGCAAATGGCCTTTTATTTAAAATGTCGAGGCAGTTTGGCATATAGCAACAGGTGACTAGAACACTCGATGTACAGAGATTTGAGTTCTTGGGAACATGAGGTGTTGAGAAGGGTCAGTGCACCCAGTCAGAAGGGAAAAAGAGAAGAGGGCTCTTTGCTACCTGTTTACAATTCCTCATCTTCCCCTGTCTCCTCGTTTCTTGTGGTCCAGCCAGTCAGATTAACTAATTTCCCAATCCAGTGTTCCACCTGGATATTTTTGTTAGCTTCAAAGTGGCTTTAGGAAATGCAGAAGCAGAGATTTTGAGGCTTGGGGCGGTTCGACCTTGGAGTTCCACCTTTGCTGGGTTTTACTGGGCAAATCTGTGTGGTCGCGAGGTCAGAGGGATGGATGAGGCAGGCCTGGCAGTGAGAGCTCTGCCCTGTCCTACACGGTGGGGGGGGTGGGGGTGGGGGGGTGGGTTCAGTGTCATGTGTGAAGTACAGTCGTCCCGTAGCAGCTTCCTACGGTCCAGAGTTAAGAAGGTTTCTGAGGCTGGCAGCAGGCTCAGGGGGAAGGAGCATTATCAGCGGTTTGTGATGTTTGACAAGGAATAGTTGGTGCTACACTGTGAGTTCCCTGTGGCCGGAGACCGGGCCTCTACGGGTGACTACTGGTTCTGATGCAGACCGTACACGGCTCACTGAGCGAATGAACCCAAAAAGGACCATCGGAGCCTGTGACTTTGCCCCAGTGGAAATCGACGAGAATGGGGATGTGTACACTCTGTGGATTCAGAGAAGCTATGACGTGTGGTGCTTGGAGTGGATTTTATACCAGACCGTAAGCAAACACACACACATCCTGATAGGGTGGCCTAGTGACATGCACACGAGACATGAAACGAGAGAGCTGGTGTGCTACGGCTGCCATGACAGCACGCCATACGCTGGGTGGTTTAAACGACAGACGTTTATTTTCTCACAGTCCTGGAGGCCGGAAGTTCAAGATCAGGGTGTCAGCAAAGTGCGTACCATCTGAGCCTTCTCTCCTTGGCTCGCAGATGGCGGCCACTCGGTCTCAGAGGGTTTCTGTGTCCTAATCTCTTCTTACAAGGACACCAGTCCTACTGATTTAGGGCCCACCCTAACGACCTCACTTTACTTTGGTCACCTCTTAAAAACCCCGTCTCTGAATACAGTCACATTCTGAAGTACCTGGGTTAGGAGTGCAACATATGAATTTGGGGGAGTGGGCAACACAATTTAGCCCATAACATTTGGGTTTGAGTACTGGCTTTCCTACCTACCGGTCATGTGACCTTGAGTAAGATATTTAACTTTCCTGAGCCTCGGTTCCCACATTTGCATAGTGAGAGTGAAAAATCACACCATGTTGGGCGGTGACCTGATGTGAAACATGCACACAGCAGGTGCCTCGTGTGTACCGACTGTGGGTGAATAACCGCTCCTTGCCTCAGCCTCTCGGTAACAGCCCCTTCTGGGATGGGGGACATTAATCCCTAACATTTATAGAATTACTTAGAGACTGTGAGGACATTTTTCAGGTGTAGTTCATCTAATTTCAAAAATTGTGTCATTACTATTAATATCAAAACTGTTGTTAGTGCCATCATTATACTGATGTGACAGGTAGAAGATAGGTCTGTCTCCCATCGTAGACCCACTGAGGCTGAGCATCTTGTCCCTGGTAATAGCTTTCACGACCTCAGGCACTGGTAGTGGACTGTCTCCCCAGCCAGCCTCAGCTCTGGGAGGTCTGTGGCAGTCTTAGGATCAGGAACATGAGGGACATACAGGTTGTCAGGCAGAGTACTTTGAGTTGGAAGCCAGGGGTCTGTGGGGTCTGTCACGCTCTCTCTGTCTTGCCTTCCCATTCATTCTAAAATCAATTGTGCAGAAAACCCAGTGTCTTTATGTGTCCTCTGCCTCCTTTTCTAATTTCAGAATTTGATTCCAGTGACTTCTTGTCAACTCTTAGTATAGAACTAAGAACTGAAGAAACGCCTTATCAAAGTTCAAAACTGTTATCTTGAGGAGGTCAATGAGAAGGAAAACAACATCTTATCAGCTGGGAGCCAAGTTAATGTTTCTCCATTTATTTTAGCCATAGACGGGGGGTCAGAGGACTAAGGGGCATATGAGTAATGATAAAAACTCTGTGTATAACACGTGGCCTTACTTTGTTTTGCGGCTAAAGAGGCCTCTGCTTTGGGAATACTTTGAAGAGAAGACTCACTTACGGGCGTCTCTTCAGGGAATGTGGAGATCTTGAACATGTCACAAGCCCATCATCGTAGGAAGGACGGGACCCACCATCTTGCATGAGCATACCAGCAGCTGGATGTGGGTCAGGTGTTTTGTGGATGTAATGTGACTCAATCCTCCCACAAAGCGATGAGGAAAAGAAGGAAACCAAACCTTGGTGCAAACCTTGACGTGTGTATTCTTAATAAGGTCTCTGGAATCAGCAAGATTTAGGGTCAGATCCTGGCTCCGTGATCAATACGAGATGGAGGCCAAGTGTAATAGTTCTCCAAGCTTCTCTTCCCTTCCCTGCAATTAGAGGTGATATAAGTGGAGTGCTCAGCTTAAAGTCTGTTACATAGCAAGAGGTCAGTAATGGATAACTCACCTTCACCATCATCACCACCGGACACCTCGATTATGTCATTTTCTAGAAGGCTCAGTGAAGTGGGGCTTAGTGTTATTTGGCATGGAAGATGTTTTAAGTTATGCCGATAAGCCTTCTTTGTATACTCTTTCTCCTAGAGAGGAAGTCACTTCCTTTTCAAGTCTTTTTCAGTCCTAATTATCTGAAGGAGAATATCACCATTTGGTGCTAATAGGACTTCCACACCTCTCTAATGCTTGTTAACAAAGAGAAATCAGGCCTGAGGCTCAGAACGCTAGACAGGGGGTGGTATATAACTAGAATTTAACAGTATGGCTTTTGTTTTATCATGTCTTCACGTCTTCTTTTTATAGATGGCAAATAGTAGTGGTTTCACACTCACAGTGGTATTTGAAGCATCTTACATAACATGATTAAGGGAAAGGCTAGAGTAGTAAATTAAAAACAAGGAACGAACAGTGCAGGTTGTAAACGGATATGACAAACGTGGTGATGGTGCTACGTGGCTATTTGGAGATTGGAGGGCTGCCTCCAGACAAAGAAAGCAAAACGCATTAATGTTGGCTCGATGCTCAGAATTGTAGTGGTTTTCCATCTCTTTCTGCTTCTCCTGAAAAGCCTGGTACCGTGTCCCCTGCATCAGAATCATCCAGGAGAGCCTAATAAACATGCAGGTTCCTGGCTCTGTCCCCATGGTGTCCTGGAACCAGCTCTTACCAGCTCACAGGCGCTGAGGGGCCACTTGTGTTCGCAGCTTTGCTCAGTGACGTCATCACATGGGAAGCTGAAATTTGCCAAAGTGAGAATACTTACACCAGGAAATCGGCAAGTGCCGCAAAGCAGGGGTTTCTTCTTCCTCTTCTTCTTCCTCTTCCTCTCCTCCTCCTCCTCCTCCTCTTCTTCCCCCTCCTCCTCCCCCTCTTCCCCCTCCTCCTCCCCCTCTTCCCCCTCCTCCTCCCCCTCTTCCCCCTCCTCCCTCTTCTTCCTCCTCCTCCTTCCTCCCCCTTCCTCATCTTTCTTCTTCTTCAAGAAAGCTGGTTGCAAAATTTATCAGCACACCAACTGCCCCTACCCCAAACCTGCTGGGGCAGAAAGTCTAGAAGGGCCCCAATATCCACGCTCACTAGGGTGCATGCCATCCAGGTGATTCTGCTGCTTGGTCCACATTTTGTAGTCACCGCCCGAGAGCCTCAGCAACCCTCTGGACCTGCAACTCTGGCTTCGCTAAGCCACTGCCCCTGCTCCGCCCGCCTCGTCCCCCAGCCTCTGTGGCCGTGAGGGCTCAGCTCTCTGGAGGGAAAATGCTGCCGAGGCTTCCCTATCTGATGAAGCAGAAAGACACTGGACAGGGACAGAAAAAACACTCACTTAAACACAAAGAGCCGAAATAATTGCTGAGCAAATCTAGAAAATGACTGGCTAAGTAAATTGCTCTTTTGTGTGTAAAGTTTCTTGGAGTTTGCCCCTGGCTGCGGGGTGGAGGGAGAGAGCGGCTGCTTGGGAAGCCGGGGCGGACTCGGAATCCCTGGCTGTACCTCCCCCGGGTTACACAGGCATTTCCTCCTGCTTCGGGTCACGGCTGCCTCTGCCCGCAGGACCCCTGAGCGTCCCTTGGAGGCTCGGGAAGGAGGCCAGGGATTACCGTAAGACACTGAGATCTCAGTCTGGAGTCGCTGTTGCGCTGTTGCGTTGGCTTGTCAAAGTCACGCTCTTTTGGTATGGAATTCAGATCAACATCCAGCCTGTGAAAATGGTGGTCTAACTTTCTTGCAGATAAAAGCCGTGGGGATGTCCCTTTCCGTCAGTAAGCACTTAATACGCGTTTATTGTGCTAAGGTGATTTTCTTAAGAACATAATCGCAGCACCCCAGCACGGGGAGCATACGAGGCACCGTCACAAAACCCCTTTCATACGATCACTTATTAAAGGCACATAATGAGTCTCCGAGGTACGTGTTCTTGTTCTCCACTGAGGAACAGGATTCAGTCGCTCGCCCAGAGTCACAGAGCTGGGATTCCGGGGCGGCCAGTCTGCCCCGGGGGCCGAAGTCTTAACCACGCGAGTGAGGCTGCATCTCCCTGCCGGCCATCGGCGTTCCCTGCTCGAAGTCCCGTGACTTCGAGCCCCTCTGTCGGGCTCTAGCTCTGTGACCCTAGCAAGTCCTTCAGCCCAAGACTTCGTCTACCCTCTTGTAAGATGGCCATTATAGCATTCGCTCAAGAGTCGTCAGAAACATTTAATAAACGCGCGTGCACAGCCCTTCTAGCAAAATTCCCGACAAAGCGCGGGGGAAAAATGTGTTGTTATTATTATTTCAACCCAAAGCTGGATGTTTTTGTGAGTTTGTTATCGTGGTGATTTACAGGAAAATCCCTCAAAGCCTGGAGCCTGCCTGTCCCCAAGGTTAGTCCTGTGATAAGCCCTAAACCCAATCAGGGATCTCTTCCTGGCTGGCATCCCACAAACATTAATGAGAGAGGGAGAGAGGAAGGGAGAGGGAGGGAGAGGAAGGGAGCCGGAGAGGGAGAGAAAGATAAGCGGGGGAGGGAGAGGGGGGAGAGACACAAGGTAGGAATGTCCTGACCCTCCAGAAGAGGCTGTCTGGACCCCAGCAAAAGTCCGGCCGGGGCCCCTGGGCTGCGGGGAGGGTCGTGTAAGTCCGGCCGGGGCCCCTGGACTGCGGGGACGGACATGTATTGGTTTTGTCTCCCCAGAGGAACTCTGTTGTTTGTCACCACCTAGTCTGACCTTAAGGTGACTCGCTTGCCCTCACACAGCAGCAATCGCCACGCAGAGCCAGCTGGGGATCAATTTGATCTCAGAGCAGTCCCTTTGGACCAAGAGTAAACTCCCCTTTGCTGTCAGAATGAAGGCTGTCTTGTCTCCCGCTGGACTCAGTAGACATTTTGGTTTCAATTTCTGATCCTAGAATGTCAGCAGTCGTCCAGATGTAATGCAAGAAGCTGCCTGGGGCTTCTTTTTATTCTTATTTATGTTTTAAAATACTTTCGAATATTGTAAGTGCAATAGTTGGCGATTGAAGACAGTTCAGAAAATACAAACAAGCCAAAACAAGGGAAAAAAATGGAACTACAAATCCTACCTTCCATAAATGTAAGCTATAGCTTGATATTCTTAATTCGCTTCCAAGTCTCTTCTAAAGTAAGAGAATAAATAAAAAAAAAAAACGATGCAATGCTGAGTGGTTAAACCGGCTGGATTTCGTTGCTTCCCAAATGCACATGGATAGAAATTGGGGGCGCTTGCTTTGAGTTTGAAAAGGGAAGAGCCGTTCCTGACCTCTTCTGAATAAAGGAAGACGGGGAATATTCGTGGCCTTTGCTGGGGCCCACAGGAATGGCACATTCCAGAGTCTGAAAGGAAGCAGTGAGGGGCCCGGAGACTCCTAGTCCAAATCGCCCGCCTTCCTAGGGATGAGCGGCAGCGAGGACAAAGATGGAGTTAGGTCTGCCAGAGGAAGGCTCTTTGCCACCCACAGATCCACTCCCTGGGCTTTCTGATCTGCACAGAGAGAGAACGGGGAAGTCCGCTCTCACATGTTGGCAAGGCTGGCAGCGGGGAGGAGGGGCGGGCCCACCAGCCACCCGTTGGCAACGCTTTGGTAAAATCACCGTGATTCAAGGTCCAGGCTCCTTTTTGCAGCCCCAGGATTGCCAGTGCCTTGCAAATGGAGAGGTTCACGTTGGCACGACCGGCCCAGTTTCTAGCCTTCGAGTAGCTGCACCCGCAGCCGAATTGCAATCAGGAGATTGCTCGGCGATTGTGCCGCAAGAAAAAGCTACCGAGTAAGTGAAGCGGCCTGGTGCCTTCACCTGAGCCTTCCGGCTCTGCCGTGAGGAGAGGGTGGCCGGGAGGTCCGCACGTTGAAGGCTTTTTCTTTTCTGTCTCTCCTGCTTACTGTGTTGTGGGGTTTGGAGACAGTAGAATGGGTAAGTCACTTGAGTTACTTTGCCTCAGTTTTACCCCCTGTAAAGTGGGAATGATGTAGGATCAACAGATGCTGTTTGACGTAAACCACCTGGCAGGCTGCCCTGCTCTTACCCAGAACCATTTTCTTTCTTCCTTTCTTTTGTTGTGGTCGTTTATACGTAGTAACGGGACCTAGTCGGTTACTCTTAAGTTCTTGCTGCGATCAGAGGCCATCCAGTCCCATTAAGGTGACACTCAGCCTTCAACTGAAAGCAGTTGCTGGCAGTCTGTGTCCGAAGCTGCACCGTTTGGTTCCTGATTGTGAGAACCGCTCCAACTTCCCAGATCTATAGGGGAGGTTGAATGGTGGGATAATCCAGCAGAGGAGGTGAAGAGATCCCAGTTTAGATTACTGCCTCTCGGAAGGGTCCACATGGTGAGTAGAGACTGGGTGTACCTTGTGATCTTCACTTCTGCCTCCCAGCTTGGTAGGTCTCATGCTTTCCTTCAGTCCCATCGTGTGGGGGAAACACACAAATCTAAGAGAAAATCTTAGCCTCTCCTTAGAGAGGCACCACACTCAGACCTGACAACATACGACGTCAATGGAATACAGTCTTATGAATCTCTCAGGTTGTGTATCATTTCCGAGAAAGTATTTGTTAGCAGGCATTGAAATTATCAGGAGTTAGTTTTAACCCAGAAAGGAATATATTTTGCAGGCAAGCAGAAACACTTCAGCATTTTTTATTAACTTCAATTGAGGTCTAGGGATTTGATGGTTTTCTTAAAGAAAGCTGGTTGGAAAGCCCAGCCATTCGTGTGTAAACTTTCCCCATTAGTCAGGCTGATTGCTCATGGGCTTGCCCATTAACCCACCATTTTCTTCTTGCCCGAAGCCCCCTTTGTGGCCCTCACAAGGATATAGATCCTCTGCTCCTATATGCAAATGTTAGGTCAGCCGATTCCTTCAAAAGCACAGATGCGGGTCTTAGCTACAGGGAGCCCAAGATGGTCGAAGATCTGTCTTCTCATTCTCTTTTCAATCCATGCTTTAAGGCAGCATTTTACAAAGTCAGGGACTTCTGTTCCCGGAGGGACCTTTCCACTTTGGTACCTCTGGTTCAGCTGGTCCCTAGTAGACAAGGCATTAAATAATGTTATCACACATTGTAAGATAATTATTTCCTTTTCAGTTTTCTTTCAGTATTTCTGAAGGTGTCTCAGAGAAAAGGTCAGCGTGATGCTGGTGTAAATTGTCAGTCCCTTTCTAGGCTTGCCAATTTTAGCAAATAAAAATATAAGACACCCAGTTAAATTTTTCAGATAAGCAACAAATATATTTTTAGTATAAGTATGTCCCCAATACTGCATAAGCCATACTTACACAAAGAATGTGTTTATCTGACATCTGGATATCTTGTATTTTCTCGGGTACTCCCGGCTCTTTTTGATTTCTACTAACGGCCCCTTTTCTTTTAAAAAAAAATTGTCTTTAACGTTTGTTTATTTTTGGGAGACAGAGGGTGAGTGAGGAGGGGGAAGAGAGAGGGAGACACAGAATCCAAGGCAGGCTCCAGGCTCTGGGCTGTCAGCACAGAGCCCGACCCGGGACTTTGAACCCACAAACCATGAGATCATGATAGGAGCCCAAGTCAGATGCTTAACTGACTGAGCCACTCAGGCTTTCCTACTGATGGCCCCTTTTTAACCAACATTCGCAGACTTCAGGCTTGAGAACTATGCTTGGCAATGACGTCTAATTAAAGTTTAATAACAAGGTTTTGTTCTCACAATATTTATGTTTACACATGCCTTGTAACTTAGGAGAAATAACTCCAGTTGTGTATTCACAGTAGGTCATTTAAAAATAAAAGGTGATTTTTAAAAGAAATTTAAGTGAAGACGAAAGCGCGGATAGATGAAAACGTGTTAGTACAGAGTGAATTTGAGTGTGGGCCAGAATGACTGAGGATGGGACTTGCTTCCTCCCTTTCGTTGTAGTTAGAAGTATGTTGTATATAAGCCTGGGGTAAAATACAATGCGTGATACAAGTCCGAGGAATCCACAGCTCTCTCTGTGAATTCTTTTAATACGGGAACATAGAGAAAAATCCCCAATTGCCATTTTTGTTTCTTGGTTATCCTGAGAGTCAATGAGACTGGACTCCTAAGTGAAGAGATTCAAGCTTTTGCTCAGATGATTTTCTCACTTGGAACTGTTTTCTCTTTCTTCCCAAACTTCTCCTAGTTCAGTGGTTTCTGCCCGTGTAGGGCCAGAGCGCTGAGTTCATGGGGAGCATGTCAGAAACACAGATTTTTCCGGCCCCACCTTGGACCCCCAGCCTCTGTGTTGACAAGCTCTCCAAGTGACTCTGATGGGCCTTCCAATTTGAGACCCTCTGTCGCAATGCCTACATCGAGTCCCAGCTACAAAGCTGGGACTGCTGGCAATGTCCTCTCCCTTATCGGAATATCCAGAGCAGTTCATCTGAATTCCCTTGTTTTTTGTGGGCACTGCAGTTTTTTGCAGGCAGTGTCTGCTGTCCTGTTTCACCGTGAGCTCCCTGCGAAGAGGAACATTATAGATGGGTATCTAAAACTTCCTGAAGAAATATCAGAACTCTTTATCTGACACGGGGTTTTTAAAAATGCATTCCTAAGAGGTCTTGAACATAGGGATCATTAAGAAAAAAAAAATCACTAAACTCTTAATAGCCGTACCTTGGGCTAAAGGTGCAAGCAAGACAAGACACAGAAGAAGCTGTGCAAATGGCTAAATATGCAAAAATATTCAGTTTCCCTGGAAAGTAAGTTCAAGCAAATTAAGCTATGAACAAAGCCATGTTAGCTATAGAATTAGCAAAGATTTAAAGGTGGTAATAGGTTTGGCAAGAATGCAGAAAAATAAGCACTCCTATAAAGTGCTGGAGGGAGTTTAAGTTATACAATTGATATGGAAAGTAATTTGGCAGGATGTAGAGAGAGCCTGAGCAAAGGTCATGCCCTTTGACACAGCCATTTTTCTTCTTGGGGAAAAGTCAGAAATGCATATGAATATTTATACACAAGTATGTTCATTGCAACATTATTTATAAATAGCAAAAATGTGGGAATGGAATGCATGCCAAAATGGTTAAATAAATTACGTTAAATAGAAATGATGGAACATATGCAGCCATAAAAAAATAATGTTTTCAAAAGATATTTAATGACATGGAAAGTTGGTGTCTTACAATGTTAAGTTAAAAAAAAAAGAGCAAGATAAACATTTATATATACAGTATCATAAGAATTATGTTAAAAATGTGTGTGTGAACACACAAAAGAAAATAGACCAAAACATGGGCAATATTAGCTCTGAATAGTAGGCAATTCTTTTACTAGAAGATGCTGGGTCCCTTTATTTTTTTCTAGACTTTGTGGCATTGGGTAGACAACTGGTTCAACAGAACAAAAATATGTACCAAAACAGATTCACATATATTCAGTTGGTTTTCATGGAACATCCAGATAAGCATATAGAAAAAAGTAACTCTTGACCCCTACCTCACGCCATGCTTAAAAATTGATTTGAGATGGGTCTTAGACTTAAAGGTTAAATCTAAACCTTTCTAGAATAAAACATCGGAGAATATCTTCAGGACTTGGAGGTAGGCCAAGACTCGCTTTAGTGTGGTGGGGATACAGGTATGGGGAGTCCCCAGGGTTAAATTTATCTGTCCCAAGTTATTTCAGATTTCGTAACCTTTCAGATAAGTGTCACAGTTTTGTCTTCTTTTCTTTTCTTTTCTTTTCTTTTCTTTTCTTTTCTTTTCTTTTCTTTTCTTTCCTTTCCTTTCCTTTCCTTTCCTTTCCTTTCCTTTCCTTTCCTTTCCTTTCCACCCATTTTCTCTTCCCTTAAAGGATGCATCTCATAGGGAATTAATTGTTTGAAAAGAATGGGACGACCTTGCTGCATAGCACCAAGAGCCCCAGCTTTGGAGCCAGGCAGAAGTGGGTTTAAGTACGAGCTCCTCTTGTAGCAGCATGAGCAAGCCACTCAAGCTCAGAGTTTCACAGGGTCATTTTACCAGTTAGGCAAAATCATGTGTATAGCGTGGCCAGCACATAGCATAGTGTCTGTCACATCATAGGTACTCACACATCTGTTCCCTTCCCTCATCTCTTTTATCCAGGCACAAAGGTGGTCATCTGCAGGCTGGTGTGCGACATATGAGGAAGTAGTGGTTAGGGTACAGGTTGTGGAATCAGGCCTTTTGGATTGAAGTCACACACACTCCCTGAATAATGGAGCAAGTTGTATTTAATCTCTCAGTGCTTTAGTTCCTTCATATGCAAAATCCTGAATTAACCCAGAAGGTTGTTGCACCATAATCTATATAAGACGCTTAGCACAGTGGCAGAACGTATAGTAAGTACTCGAGATGTTAGCTCCAGTACTCTTTCTGAAGAAGGACCATCTTCGGATGTTAAATAGCACCCCACTCTGACTACGGGATAGAGGGAAAAGTGCTGAGGGCTTCAGAGGGGGCTGTCTGAGTCACAGAGATGCCTCCACTATTCAAGGCCATATTCTCTGTATTCCCAATGTCAATTAGATGCCGGAGCACATGCTTCTTGGAACCCAGAGCAACACCAAGGTCGTTCTACTTAGCCCAAGTGACAGCTGAATTATGAACATTTCTCATGTCCTCAACTCTGGGTCAGGATAAATCACACTTTGTTCTTCGTTATTATTTTCATGGGGTCTGTGACACAGTCTCTCGAAATCATGTGGTGTTGAAACATTAAGACAAGTAACATCTGTGGGGAAAGCCCAGTATCAAACCAGAAGCCGAGTGTTCTCTGTCGGCTTCATTGCCCAGGCTGGGGGGGAAGCTATTTATAGAGTATTCCTTATTTATATCTGTGTAATGGCAACTTTGCTGGCTCCGAAGGAGGAATTATGAGCAGGTACATTGTCTCTGAGTGGCCTCTCTACAAAGAAAAAAGACTGAGTGGATATCCAAAAAATCAAAGCAAAATTGAGTTACAGCTCCCACGACTCAGAGAGGTATAGGGAAGATGGTTTGTAGCTCAATGATGAGTAAGAGTTATATTCTCTGCACTCTGGGCAGGGGGATGAAGAAAATGCCATTGAAGGTAGGGTGTGCTGCATCCTGGCAGCCTTAGGGTCCCTGAGAAGTGCTAGATTCTACTTGTCTGATGTGAAGAGGGTCATCAGTTCAGCCAGCAGTATTCAGTATGCACAGCTACAATGGCATGGCCCAGAGAGAGGGCAAAAAGACTTTTCTTTGATGGTGAGGACTTATGCAGTCATAACTTTCACTGAGAAGGATGCATGTTCATAGATTAGTCCACAAAAACACAAATAACCCTCTTGTACTTTCCTATTATCCTTCGTAAAGCCCATCATGCATGTAACTCAGACCTTGTGTTTATATCTAGTACCATTCCTGAATGTAGGAGATACTTAGTAATTGAGCAGTCGCTTGAACTTTGCTCACAGGATAGAATACTGCCTCAGAGGGCATTGTTTATTATTTCCTTCATTCCCTTTCCAAGAAGGTGGTTAATTCACGAGACCCAAGGAAGAACCCGGGTAAAAGGAAATCATGAACATCTCACTGGTGCTGTAGAACAAGTTAGACACACTGGGGTCTTCTTAGTTAGGAGTCTTTTGGTTCCAAGCAACTGGAATCGGCTTTACCTAGATGAACTCGGGAGGGAAAAGTTTGTATTATAAGGCTTTGGGGTAGAACATGATCTTCAAGGTCAGGGAAGGAGCCACTGTTGGTCTTGGGTTTAAATCCAAACATGTCATCAGGACTCTCCCAGGTCTTGTCCTTGCTTCTCTCTATGTATGTAGTCTTCCCCTCTTCCTTGCTGTAGTCTTTCTTTTCTAGCACGCATGACTGAAAATGCCAACCCACACGTCCACTCTCAAGACTAGACAGACCCAAGCTGAGATTTCTTTGTATCTGTTCTGTATTTTCCAGGAAAGAGACTTTAGTCCTTTTTGGGTCACATACCATGTGTCTTATAGTTCCTTTTAGCCAGGGGCCCACTCCTATTGCCAGATGGGTAGAATGCATGGGGCAGGACAACTCCCAGCATAGATACTAAGCATTGTGGCTTAATTGGTGGGTATTCCATTTGTGATTCTAAAGCTTCAAGATGGCCTGTCCCTTCCCTAGGAATGTCAGAAAGGTTTGAGAAAGGATCCGAATGTCCCAACAAAACATCCAGCATACATCCAGTATACTTTCTTGAGTATACTTAACAACAAAACATACAGTATACTTTCTTAAGAGGCTAATGAATGATGCTACTAAGATAGGGGACCCAGAGGGTAGCCTTGTAACACAGACAATTCATGCTTAGGGACAGAACATCCCACCAGTTTGTCCTTGGGAATATGTGCTTCTGTCCACCTTCATGGCCATTACCTTCTTTGAAGTCCTCATCCTCTCCTATCTCAACTACTTGGTAGCCTGACTATTTGCCTCCCTACCTCATGGACTCCCTACTCTCACTCCTGTCCATTTCCTGAAGTGCTTTCAGAGACCAGGATTCCTAAAATTCAAGCTTGGCCATGTCACCTTCACTCTTGAAAATGTTAATGACTCTAGTAGCCCTAAGAAGTCCATACGCTTGACTTTACCCTTTAAGATACCAAATAGTGATTTCGGCCTCACTTCCTCTTCATGCACATCAACCAGAAGGTATATCTTAGGTTTGTCCAACTCAGCCACCAGGAAGGATGATAGAGTCAGAGCCCTGGATTCAAGTCCTCCTTCACAGCTAACTAGCTCTGTGACAGAGGGCAAGATATTTAGTTTCCTCCTTTGTAAAATAAAAATTAAATATAATACCCACGCATAAGTTTGTAGGAAGAACTAAATGAAATAATCTATATAAAGTGCTTGAAATAATGCCTGGAATATGATGAGTATGCAGTAAATACTACCTATCATCATCATTGTTAGCATCATCAATAAAATTAACACCTTGTTCCAACAAACCATCGTTTTGATTCCTAGACCCTCAGCTCTCATGAATTCCAAATTTTGTTATATCACTCATTTCTCTGAAGCCAAGTTGAACATATTCTTTTAGTATGGCCAAAAGGAAGCTAGGAACTGTGGATATAATGAATAAAACGCTGCCTCATTTATGAGTCCTTAACCATGTCTTCCTCAGAGGCACCTAAAAGATAAGAATAAATGTTTTGTTTGTTTTTTAAAGAAATAATGTCTTTTTTCCTAAGTAGAGTGGGTGGAGCATTCTAGTTCTTGACCTAGGACTGCTCACATAGGAACCCACAGGCAGAGGGCTGGGCCCAAGATGGCTGCCACTGGGTCTCTGGAGCACAGGGTCTGAGCTGTAGCACCTAGCTTGTCTCCACTGTCACAGGGGAAGGATGTGGCAACCCTGTAATTCATTACCAGTGGAAATAGAACATCATTGCAGAGATAAGGACAACAATGGCTTTCTATCCAGTGATAAATTACTAACAGTCGCATTATTTTCCCTTATTTATATATGGGTCTCTTTATTGAATTTAGGGGGAGATAAATAAACGATCTGCCAAGCGTCTGGTTAATATTACTTCTCAGGGACTCGTTTTAGGCCCAACTAGACTCCTACTGATATTATCTGTAAGCTTTTCGGGAGGGAGAGACATAACATTTGTTTCTGACAAGAACCCTCTGTTTGCCTTATCTGTTTCATTTGAGAGGCCATCGACCCCTAGCTTCTTTGGTTAAAACAAACTCTTTCCAGCCACGGAGGAGTTCTTGAACTTGATTCTCGCCACACAACGTGACAGGGTGTTGTGGCTGCAAATCTGAGGTCCTCTGTCATATCCAGTCAGACTTAGTGCTTCCTGTTGGCCACCAGGAGCCAGTGAGGGACATAGTGCTGAGTTTCTTCCCTATTGCATCGAGACAGGGATTCAGTTATCCAATTTGCATATTCTTTCCTGGTAGGAATTGAGAGTTTCTTTTTCTTTTAATCACAGCATTTACATTTTTTTTTTTTTAATTTAAGGAGCTGTTGATACACATTGGTTTAGAAATGCACAGCTGGTCTGTGGCAATGAAAATTAGCCCTCGGCCACAATAAAAAAAAAAACCAAATAACCCTAAGTTTCCACCAACATGCTGCGATAGGGCTGTAAACTCAGAGACCCTCTTTATTTTCACGATCTGCCATTCTAACGTTCTGACTCTGTGCACCATGTCGAAGGCGTTTTTCTACACGGTCCCGAGGAACCTGTGCTCCCTCTCTGCTGGCCATTTCAGAGGCAACAGCCTCCGAGAACCTTTTTCTGATCCTAGGTCTGTGTCTAAACAGCTAACTGCTCTGTTCTACGTTGTTGGCACCCATCACGCCGCTTTGCCGTGTCTCCATACTCCTCATTCCGGGCAGTGAGTTCTGGAGGACAGGCCACCTTCCAGGGTTTAGTTCAGGGTTTGGCATGGAATAGGCGTTAGTAAATATCCCTAGGCCATTGTGAACCCTAATGGGACAGTGTTTCTTTCCCTGGAGTGCTGGTCTTCGTTGTCTTTCTTTGGCTTCGTTTATTATTTGAGAAATGCATCTCTGTCTCGCCAGACCGTACGTTCTGTAGAAGCAGAAATTGTATCTGTATGTATACACCATTTCCCCGATGTCTAGCACAGTGCCTGACATTTAGTTGACGCTCGACATATGATTACCGAATGAATGAATGAATGAATGAATGAATGAATGAATGGCACTAGGGCTTCTGATGCAAGGCCTGTGCCTGTGGGGCAGTGTCACAGTACCATGTAAGTACCACATAGAAGAGGGCACATCTGAGTCAAGCTTGGTTCCAATTCCAGCTCCAACACATCCGTTGGGGAGAGACACAATGCAACAACAACAACAACAACACATGTGCCTCCATTTCATCATTTGCCAACGTGGGAAAAATCTTAGGGATGTTGATAAGAATAAATATCCAATGACTCTGAAAACTTCTACTTCACTTAGACACACCATTCTGATGGTAGTGACTCTCTGACTCGTGTCCTAGCCTTGAGCGCTTCCTTGAACAGTAGTCACTATGCAGTGAGACAGGCCCAGGTGAGGCTCAGGAAGAAGTTCTGGTCCCGGGTGAGTCTCAGCTTGCAGGAGCCATGGTACAGAAATGAGAGAGCCAGCTGGAAAGAAGAGGCTATGTTGCTATGGCAACAAGATCAGTCTCTGGTCCCTTCAACTGTGCATATTCCCTGGTGAAGGCCTTGAATGGGCTGTCCTTGTTTTGACCATCAGTGGTTCCTTTTTCTCGGAACCCTCCTCACCTTATCCCACATGGCCCATTCATTCTCTTTCTCAGTTTCTCTCCCTCTTTCTCTCTGACCTTTTCTGCCCCTTCACTGATGCTCCAGTTGAGCGAGGTGCCAGTTTCCAGCTGGGATTGAACACAGCAAGAAAACCCTTGTAAGTCACAGGTGGGTGGGTGCAGTTTGGGAGTCTGGCAACTAGCACTGTAGCAACAGGCCTTGCATCATCCCACCCAATTAGTGTGCTGGGTTTTTTCTAAACCTTTCTCTGTGTCCTGCGCGCAGCGCGTCCTCTCTCATCCACCCGCCACCCAACCTCATGCAGGCTCACTGCGTTGCTCTGAAATCGCTGAAGGCACTCTGGCTAATGAGCTAACTTCTGGCTAAAATTCAGTTTCAACTCTGAAATTCTTCACGTTGCTACCAATGTTATTTTTTAAAAACCAAATTGGTGGCGTTATATTCCCTTTATCCCATCCCTTGAATGAGTTTCTACTTCTCCCAGTTAAATTCCATAGGCCTCATCCTGAGATTTAACGCTTTGGATGTGATATGCCTTTAACTCAGCTTTCTAGCCTCATTTCCCTTTGAATCCTGCTAACCCCCAACTCTGATGTTCCTCTAGACCCCTTCTGGGGGGGGGGGCAGGGAGTATGGAACATCACTTGTATCTCCATCCTTCTTAATGTGTATTTGTGCTATTTTGTATGTACCTTCCTTGGAATATAAAAGTCATGATCACCTTCAATTATCACCTTCTTTAGGAAATTTTCCTTGAGTCCCACAATTAAAATAAATTTCCCTTTGGTGTTCCTGGGTGGCTCAGTCAGTAATCATCCAGCTTTGGCTCAGGTCATGATCTCATGGTTTGTCAGTTCGAGCCCCGCGTCGGGCTCTGTGCTGACAGCTTGGAGCCTGCAGCCTGCCTCGGATTCTGTGTCTCCCTCTCTCTCTCTGCCCTCCCACCCTTGCTCTCTCTCTCTCTCTCTTTCTCTCAAAAATAAACATTAACAAAAACTTAAAATACATTTCCCTTTAACTTTGCTCCCAGAGCAATTTGACTGTGGCCCCCCTTAACCCATCACAGCTGATGTGGTTTCCAGAGCTATCTTTCCTTTCAGCAGCCTCTTGGTCAGTTCAGGCCGCTATCACAATACCATTGACTGGAGGGCTTCAACAACAAACACCGATTCCTCACAGTTCTGGAGGATAGGATGTCCAAGGTCAAGGTGCTGGCAGATTTGGTGTCTGATGAGAACTCGCCTCCTGGTTTGTAGATGGCTGGGTTTTCACTGCACCTTCACCTGGTGTGGGGAGAGAGAGAGAAGGATGATCTCTCTCATGTTTTGTTTTTTTGTTTTTGTTTTTTTTTTTTAAGGACACTAATCCCATTCATAAGGGTTCCACCCTCATGACCTAATTACCTCTCAAAGGCTCCCCTTCTGAAACTGTCTCGTTGGGGTTTAGGTTTTGACATAGAAACTTTGAGGGAACACAAACATTCTGTCTGTAGCAAACATCTCTCACTTCGACCAGGGAATGAGTTTCTTGAGGACAGTTTCTTGTTTCCCATCTATCCCTCAGCTCAGAGTCTAGGACACAGTGAGTGTTAATGTATCTATGGGAAATGAATTTTCACAGTTTTTCCATAGATATATGTTTCCCCTTTTATTACCAGGTCCTTTCAAAGAACTGCTTTTTATGGAAATTTTCAAAGTACACAAAAGTTGTGAGAATAGTTTGGCAAGCCATGTATTCATCATCCAGCTTCAAAAATCTTGTCCATTCTTTTAAAAGCAAAACTCTGCTTCAGACAAAGACTTTGGTGGTGAGGGGCATAAAGACACCATTCTGTAGTGTCCAATTAATCCAAATCAAGTTTGAGCAGAGTTTCCCCCCACCCCCAGAATATAGGACTCCAAGTGAAAAGATGTCTTCCTAAGGCAATTCTGAAGACAAAAACGCAATATAAGAACACACTTCCCAATAATGTGAAGATCTATGACTCTACTAAATAAAAATGTTCCCTTAATGTACTGTAAAAAAATAAAGCTGTTTGGCTAGATTTATCAACCTGCTCCAGGAGCAGAATTAAATTTCCATCCTACATTTTTTTTCTACTTATTTGAAAACACCTGAGTTGTTACGTAGCTAGTCAGACAACTGCTTCATTATGTAAGTATAATACATGTCTGCCCTAGAGATGTATGGTTTCAAAAAAAAAAAAAAAAAGGCTTCGGTGTTCTCAGACCTGTTGTTTACAAGTCATTGTTTATGATTCCAAAGGAGACAGATGTGGGTACAATTAGCTACATGCTAAAACATTACTAAAGATTTTAAGAAATTAATAATGAATCTGATATTTAATGTAGTAGAGGTTCAGACTGAGTTCTCCCAAAATGAAATTAAAGCCAACTCAAAATTTTGAAGTTATATAGCTTGGAAATCGAATGGCAAGGAAGGCCTAGGACGGAAATCTTGATTCTCAATGGAATGGCTCGCCCTCGGAGATTCATGGTTGGCAGTAACGAGTGTATGTGCATATTGACATGTCATTATATCACATTCTCATTTTAGAGTCGTGCGAAGTTCATGGCCTTGAGTTCCAACAAACAGCGAGTGAGGAAAGGTTTTTCTCAAGTGTTTGCTCCTTCCATAAGCTATTCACCAGTATTGCCTGCAGCTTCTAAACGGGGCAATTCACAGGCCATGAGATGATTGAAAACAATCCAACACAGAGTGCTAAAACAGTGACCTGTGGCCGCCAAACTCCTGGAGGGAGCAAGGTGGGAGGTTGGAGAAGGCTGATGAGAAGCTACAAGGTTGTGAAGGTGAACATCAGGGTGGGTGGGGCTTCCTCACTTCTTAGAGCCGACTCTAAAGTCCATTTATGATGGAACCGGGAGATTTGGAGTAAGCCAACCAAGTAAGTAGTCAGTGGCTTCTTCTCCCAAAGGCTTCCATAAACCTGGATTGGTGGAGTATTAATTTGTTGGCTTTTTTATTTCCTCTTTTCTGTCCCAGTGTGAGCCCAAGAGAGAGCCGGAATATCACATTTCACTGGGAAAATCACTCCAAGCTCCTCTGAGCAGCTCTAGCTCAACCAACAATCCTGCTTATGAGCATAGCACAGTGTAGATTCCTCATGAGCCTTCATCAACAACTAATTGATTTGCTTAAGTTTAAGTAATGAATGATCAGTCTCTCTTGGCCCTCTCTCCAGTTCTCAATCTCTCCTGATCAGGACTGACATATCAATGTAATGAACTGCCTCCGTTCTCTTGTCTTCCAGCCATAGAAAACACCACCACTTCCAATTAAATTCTCTGTGATTTATGGAAACCTACGAGCTCATTTGCCTTAATTCTTCCCTCTCTTGGCCATGTGATCCTATTACATTTCTTCCTTAAAATGTAGTGCTCCCTACTCTGAAATGACATGGGTTGTCGTGCACAAAAAAGTTGGAAGAAAGAATGGGCTAAAGGAAGTCTGAAAAATAGTGATGGCTTCCTACCACTTAATGGGCAGTACCATGTTCCAAAAAAAATGCCCTGGGCCCATTAGTGAGGAGTGTATTCATTATATTATTAAATCCCAGGAACCTCTATAACCCCCCTTGAAAGACAGTGTAGTGTCCCTGTTTTATATATATGGGAACCTGAAGCATGGAGAGATCACGGGATTTTACTAAGGTTCCATAGCAAGTGGCAGAGTTGAAACAAGTGCCTGGTGCATAGTTGACTGATAGTCATGTTACTCATGATTACTCTTCTTGTTTCATGCTGTGGTTGGGTATCTGTGGTCTGTATACTTCTAGAAGCCTGGGAAAGTATTATTGGTTTCTAAAACCATTTTTGATATTTCAAACATAGAAGTGATTCATGCATTTATCGATGGGATGGAGCCACAATCTGACAAAACGTGTTAATTTTCTTTGTTTGGGCTGGCATTTTAATAACTCAGAGCAACCGTCCTGATTATCCCTCCTGATCAGTGTACTAGCAACGTGAAGGAAGTCTGATTAATGTGGTTTGACACAGAAACAAGGCAAAGAAACAAACAAATGAAAGTTTAGAATGTGGGTTCCTTGGTCAAAGGAATAAGAATAATCATGAGACTATTTGGTTTTGTAGTAAAGAGAGTATTGTTTTGGAGAGACAGAACTGATGTATGTGCAAAAGCAACGGACAGACTCCAGACACATGCAAACATGTAGACCTAAAAGGAGTGCTGTAGCCTACATGCTGCCTTCCCTTGTATCTCTAAGGAATAATGGATGAATATCAGATGGGTGGGTTAGGTCAAGTTATTTAAATAGTGAGTTTGAAGCTGGACCTGAGTAAAGAGTAGGACTTGAGTCGGAAAATTAACTGAATGTGTGTTTCCGTGCAGAGGAGCGTAAACATAGCATAGTAACAGCTTCACCTGTTCATCATACTCAGGCATCAGATGTGTCTTGGGTCAGGCGCTGAACTAGATGCTGGGTGTAGAAGTGAAAAAGTCAAGGACTGGGGCGTCTGGGTGGCTCGGTGAGTTAAGAATCCGACTTTGGCTCAGGTCACGATCTCAGGGTTTGCAGGCTCGAGCCCCACGTTGGGCTCTGCGCTGGCAGCTCAGAAAATGGAACCTCCTTTGGATTCTGTTTCTCCCTCTCTCTCTTTCCCTCCCCTGCTCACACTCTGTGTCTCAAAAATAAATAAAACAGTAAGGAAATTTTTTTAATTAAAAAAACCCCATAAAGTCAAGGACTATCACTTGTGGACCTCAAGTCTAGTAAAGAAGGCTGAAGCATCAGTAAAATAATTTTGTATGGAGTGATTAGGCTTCGAGGGAAACATATACTTAGCAAGGCAATGACAAACAAGAGGGAGTAAGTAAGGCTTTCCTGACCTACCCAGGCTGAGTAAAACATGTGAGCTCCTTCTTGAAAGGTGACTGGGAATTGGCCAGGTGGGAAAGGAAAGAAAAAGGGGACCCCACTCATCATCCTGAGACATCACAGTAGCTGTGGTGTATTCTGCGAATTCAACTGTGTTTTAATATCATTTACTAAGACACTTATTCTCCAGTTGAGTCAATGGAGGATATGCGCAATTTGCTAACTGAGCTTCTTAAAGTCAAGAACCTTGCCTTTGTATCTTTGCATCCCTGAGGCATTGACTTGCGTATAGTAGCTGCTTGATAATTTTATTTATTTATTTATTTATTTTTTGGCGCTAAGTTGGGTGTAAGGACGTGCAGAACCTGTGGTACAGTGAATAGCGTTAGAGTTTTTTGAAATGTATTGATAACTTGCCTTAGGAGACAGAAGACATTACATGGGTCACAGAACTGATTACATTTGTAGGAAATGCTGCAGGGGAAGGGGATATGGGTAAGCAATGGTGATAAGCGTTGGTGTGGTCACCAGTTGGCCCCAACAAAACAAATATTTACATTGGGGCTATAGACTGTTTGGTTGTAGAGAGAAAGATACAGGAGTGAGTTATGGGGCAATATCTTATTGAAAGAGACTCTCAAGAACAAGAGAAAAAGACTTGAATGGAGCCCGCATGGTTCTGTGCTAAGAGCTCTGATAGAGTAACAGGTGATGGTTCTTGTTTGGACTTGGCAGCCGTTCTGTAGACACCGATGGTGATTTAATGACATTTTACTGCCTATATCCCATACAATCTGGTCTCCTCAGTCTCGTCTTCCCAGAGTGGTTTCTTACTAAGCATTTCATTCTGTAAGACTCAAACCACAGAAGTGCTTGATGGCTTCTCTCTCGTAACATGCCTTCTTCTTGAAGTCATAGGAAGCCACGATGGGAGATAAACTTGTGATACGAGCAACCGTCACATGTACTCTGTTGTGAAATCCCAGACATAATTTTTCTAAATATGGGCAGGTCTTTGTGAGGGGGAGGGGCATTAAGAAACAGCGAAATGATTAGTAGCTTGGGGGAAACGTCCCTTTTCCTCCACGTGGACTGGAGCATCGCTGAAATGAAGCCAGGGAGCATCTTTAGGTTTTACTTCATTAAAATGACTAATGTTTATGTGGAGATACAGAGGTTAATCGCACCGTCTCAGAGAGCCAGGCACATACATCTACATTCAAGAGAGTTTCAACCGCCAACCAAATACCACTTTGATGCCTGAGGTATAGTAAGTTTCCATTTTCAAATTCTGTGCCTTGCTAGAATTTTCTGGAGCCCACCCCGTTACCAACTTGGAGACTAATCCTTCACTATTAACTGACTGAAGTTTTCTTATTCGTCTGAAGATCATCTCAAGTTGAGACCTCATGGTGTTTTCCTGCCCTCTTGTCCACTGATGCAAATCGTGATGATTCTGTAAGTTGCACCTCTTTCTGAAAGCCTTCCATCATGCATTCTTTGAAGCCCTTTAGTCCTCAGAGGCTGGCTTTGAATGGGAAAGGTCATCTTTCTGGTTCTGTCATGTCTGTACCACCTGTGCCTTTATGTGGACCAGAAGCCCCTATGGCCACAGGCACGTCTCACGTGTTCTCCATCATCTCCCTCCCAGAACAGAACATGGAATAAGCCCTCAACAGGGATCGTGATCCTGCCCCATGCACAATGTCATAAAATGAGAAAGGAAACAAGCATATATCGAGCACTTACTGTATGCTAAATCTTGGTTCAGATTCTTTATATACATTATTGATTTACTCGGCAACCCTGAAAGTTGGTACTCACATTTTAGAGATGGGAAAACAGAGTCACAGGATGCTAATAAGTGAAAGAACCAATATTCAAAGACAGGTCGCGTGACCCCAAGGCTCTGTCTCTCTCCTCTCCCCCGGGAGCCGCTTGGGCTCCTGATTGTAGCTAATATACTGCCGAGAGAATGAATTTAAGGGATAGAGTGAGTGTTAAATAAGCCTATGCTCACTCCTTGCCACTATTCCTCTACTATCATGGCCCGTGAGGGGTGGGTACTGCCATGAAGCCTAGAAACTGAGGCTAGTGCAGTAAATTGTAGGGATTACTCTAGAAGGTACAGCCAGTCCTTATTATGGGGCCCATTTTAAGTGAGATACTGGCTCACACAGTTGCTTCACCCATGGCCACTTTTCCAATTAAATACAGTGAATGAGGAAAAAGAACCAGAGGAGAGGAGATGTGGCCTCAGAAGGAACTGGCTTTTGTATGCTCAGTCGCTGACTCCTGGGTTTTAATTGGCTTTTTGTTACCAGGACGTTCTAAAGAAATCATTTCTTCTGACCCTTGAGAGGTCTGGCAGTCATCACTTTTTTAAACATCGATTTGCATATTCAAACATTCGCTCAAACATGAACTGAGAGAGATGGGCCTGTGAGGCTGAATGCAGACGCTGTCTCATGCGCTGCCCCCCCCCCCCGCCCCCGCTTTTCCCAGTGCTGTCCTCTCTTCCACACCATTTGCCACGTGGAGACATCGTTTCTTCCAAATGTCGCTCAAACATCACCTTCCCCATGGAGACTTTTCTGAACCCTCGCACGGCCCCGCCCGACACAGATAGGTCCTTCTACCTCTGAGATCCAAACTTTGGGGTGCTTTCAGCATCTGTCTCCTGCTCTTCAATATGTATTAAAGCATGGCTCTCCGTTCAGGACATCTAATTATTTGAGGAGGCAGGGCTGCACGGTGGTTAAGACCGTGTGGCTCCTAATCCAGACTGGCCTTCCACATCAGTAGGAGCGGCATCCCTTAGGTCGCTGGGGGAGCTAAATGAGACAGATGATCCGGGTAAAATGCTTAGTGCAGGCCCTCGACTAGCGTTAGCTATTTATATTGCTGGCTGTTCAGCCACCCTCCCAACCCCCACCCCGGACCCCCTTGACTATCTGCTGTGTGCAGAGAGCTGAGCACAGGCTGATGAGCCTTGGAGTGCAGGGTCCCCCTCCCCAAGGACGCTGGTCCTTGTCCACTTGTATGGCCCCTGCTCTGTACGGCCAAGTGCCGTCGGTTGTGCTTGGCGTAGCTTCCGCAACCTCTCCGCGTCATTCTGATCCTTGCTGCCCATGCTCCACCTCCTCCCAAGAGTCCCCTGACCCACCCAGCCCAGGGATTCCACAGACTGGATTCCTGTAGCATTTATCTGGGGTGAGTAATTGCCAAATTCTGGCTTTCCTCACCAGTTTGCTCCTCAGGTGTCTGCATGTAATCTCAGACTCTGAGTGAGAAGCTGGGAGGCAGGGCCTGTGCCAGATTCTCCTCCCTTCCCAGGGCTTGGATAAGTGTCCCACACAATCTTAGGGCCCCAGTCACGGTAGATTCCAGGTTGGTCTTTCAGCGAATGCTTTTTTGTCGGCCCCTTGCACCAGGCTGGGCCCTGAAGTGCATCTGTGAACAGAGCAGCCAAGGCCCGCCCCCCCCCGCTCGAGTCTCCCTGGAGTTCATCCTAGCCCAAGTTACGATCCAGTAAGCATGTCAACACATGAATGAAGGCGATAGTTCGAGATGGTGTTAAATCCCACGCGGAAAATGTGTTACCGAATGACTGGGGGTGGCAGCCTGCGCTCAGCTTTGTCGTCCCATTACTCAGCAGTCACATATAGGATCTCCTACGGAGCCGCCAGGCCACAGGCTCAACTACAGGAAAACAAGGGGGCCTGTTGTCAAAAGCGGTTGGAAAATACATCCTACGTGTTTATTTCCTGTTGGAGTCACGCAGTTTTTTGTTAGTATGTTAAAGGCATTGACGCTTACTTCCGTAAAGACATTTCTCTTTTGCTTCCGCTGGCATTTCCTAACACCGTTTTGATAGAACTTTTTGTCTACCTTTTAATATTTAGCACCCACTAACGTTCCCTGAAACCCATGTCTATGGAATAAACTTTGGGGTGTATTGATTATGCTGAATAAGGTTTCTTCTCAGCAAAGCTCTCGTTTATACACACCACAGAGAAGCTGGTCCACATGTCATTGCCAAGCCATAATATTTAGGCAGAGGAGAAGGAACTGCATTGGGTGAGCCGATAATGAGTTTATTTTCTTAACGGTCTTTTTTCAAAACAGCTTATTTATTTATTTCGAGAGAGAACAGGGGAGGGGCAGAAAGAGGGAACGAGAATCCCAAGCAGGCTCTCCATCGTCAGCGCAGAGTCAGACATGGGGCTCGAACCCATGAGCTGTGAGATCATGTCCTGAGCCAAAACCAAGAGTCAGACACTCAACTGACTGAGCAGCCCCCCTCCTCTGGTGCCCCATAATGAGCTTCTTTTCTTTTTAATGTTTATTTATTTCCCCGCGTGTGCATGAGGGACAGAGAGAGAGAGAGAGTGAGAGCGAGTGAGCAGAGGAAGGGCATAGGGAGGGAGACACAGAATCTGAAGCAGGCTACAGGCTCTGAGCTGTCAGCAGAGACTGACGTGGGGCTCGAACTCACAGACAGTGAGATCATGACCTGAGCCGAAGTCGGACGCTTAACCAGCTGAGCCACCCAGGAGCCTCAAGCTGATTTTCGTGAATCATTTGGATCTTGCCTTCTCTCAGTCCCCTAATCCTTAAGTACCTACTAGATTCTGGTAAACGTTCTAGATGCTTGGAGTAGAGGAGAGAGCAAAATATAGTTCCTTCCATCACGGAGCCATCCGCACGGCTTGTTGGATGATTGCTGTTGCTTCCTCCCTGGCCTTTCCTACAGTTTACTCTCTGCAGAACAGCCAGAGTGAACCTTTACAAGAGCGGGTGGATCATAGCCCTGCTTCGCTCAGTTTCCCAATGGGTTTTGCCTCATGCCGAGACATCGCCGAAGTCACTTACGGTGATCTGTAACCGAGCTGTCCTGAACTCCAGCCACTAGCCACACGTGGCTTTTTAAATTAAAATTATTTACAAGTAAAGAAAATTAAACATTGATAGTATACACGGCGCTTCGCCACATTTCAAGTGCTCCACGGCGGGTGTGGCTAGGGACCGCTGGAGCGGGCAACCCTGACAGAGAACATCCCCATCCTTGTGGAGAGCACTGCTGCTCGTGCGGTGCCCTGTGAGATCCGGCGTCTGCTGATGCTCTCATCTTCCCCTGCCCTCGCCCCTCATCACTGTGCTGCCACCACGGTACCCTCCGTGTGGTCCTCCCACCCGCTAGACGCAGCCCTACCCGCCTTCCTGCTCCTTCCTCTGTCTGGCACCCTCTCCCTCCCGTGGCTACCTGGCTCATTCCCTTGCCTCTCGCTGCTTTTCGCATACGTCACCTTTTCAGCGATGCCCCCGTGGCCACCTGCCCGGTGCCAGAAATGGCAGCATCGGCCCCTTACCTTACCATGCCCTATTTGCCACCTTGTCTTTCCCCTTAGAGTTTGTCACCATCTCAGGCACAGACCCTTTACACACTCATTTCCTGTTTGTGTCTTCTATGAGGGTAGAGAACGTCTGTCTGTCTTGGCTCCCTGCTGCTTTCTGGCGTCTAGAATAGTGCCTGGGACATAGCAGGTGCTTGGTAAACCTTTTTGGCTGAAGGAGGGAGCTCTATGAAGAAAGACGCTAACAACAACCGCACAATAACATCAATGTAAACAGATAAAGATGTCTGATGTCGGGTAGTGATAAGTGCTCTGGAGGGAGAAAAAAATGAAGCCACCTTGCATGGAAAATGTTTCACCACCATTTTAAATAGTCAGGGACACAGAGGTTCAGGGAAGTTAAATAGATTGCCCGTGATCATATTCACAGTGGACCAGCCAGGATTTGAACGTCCGTCCAGGGTGGTGCTGTTAATAGCTAACTGGCTCTCTGAAGGGAAAATAAAGCGCTAGGGTGCGGTGTTCACCTGTTTCCACAGTGTATATAGTCCCACCTGGCTGATGTCAAGTGACCGACATGATGTCACTGGCCTCGGAGTTGGAAAGAGACGTTTATAACCATTCCCCCCACCTCCACCTCCCACTTTGTGCAAGTTGCAGTGCACCACTGCACCTGACCTTGAGGTCCACACCCAGCCCACTGGCCATTCCTGGAAAGAGGCAAGCACACCCCTCTGAAGAGTCCTCACCGTCCTGAGACTGGAATCTTTGGCTCTTGCTGTTAATCTCCGTCCCCCCAAACCAGTTGGGTTTACATCCGACCTGTTTGAATGATGGCATTTTCCTCCTAAGACGATCATGCTTATTTGACGTGACAGCAAAAGTTGCTCTCAGAGGATTCTTTTCTCCATGTTAGCCTTTGAAATGACTGCCTAGATGGCACAGGTAATCCTGGTGGACCTTTGGGGCCTGGGCCGACTAGTTTTTAATTGATAATTCCATGTTTCTATAATAAGTGGCCTCCTTAGTAATAGCCTGCCACGTCCTATGTGATGATTGCTAATTTAGGTTTTCAGGCTTCCTGGATGTAATGAGCTCTAATAAGGCCGAGACTTGTCACCGACTCAGGAAAGCCCGTTTCCCCCCTTGAAGCAATGATCTCCCTCAATCCCTGGACACAATTGGGCATACTCTTAAAGATATTAATAAGTGTTACTGGGATGTTCACCCCTTTCCAAATAAAACATAGAGTCCTGGTTTCATTAAGCCAAGCTATTAAATTAAGAAAGTGTTTTTAATTATCTGAGCATTTCAGGGAGCTCATAAAACATTTAAGGACCTCACAGGGGTGGTGCTGAAGCCCTTTCAGAGTGAATTAGAGCCTTGACTTCTGGAGCTGGATCGGAAGGGCGAGGGGCACGCAGCTGCGGATTCCATTTGGCCCAGAGCATCGACCTTCCAGAAAGGACAAAGCCGTGGGTCTTGTCTGGGGGGTGGGTGTGCACCTGTGTCCGAGCTGCAGAGGAAGGCAGGTCAGCTTCCCCCAGGAAGGAAAAACTCGACCCGACAAAAGCTGACAAACATTTCCTAGCACGTCCTCTGTGCCTGGCTCCCTGCTGGATGCTGGGGCTTCCGACGATGCTCCTGCCTTCTGAGGCGTCTCCTATGTGCTCGGCACTCTGCTTATGTCGTCTCCTGCCATCCTTATAAAGGTCACGTGAGCTTCCTGTTGTCACCCCCATCTGATGAGTGAGGAAACAGAATTGAAATTGCCCTTGAGAGGGAACTAGCGAGGCCCGGCCCTGTGAAGCCACCGACCCTGTCTGGCCCCAGGCCCCTGTGTTCCATCCTGACGAGTGAGCTGAGCTCACACTCTGTTGCCATAAGATAAGAACACTATCGCTGTCACCGTGGAATAATTGATACTATTTATTTAGGGTGCCGGGCACAATGCTAGGCCCTCTACGTAACTCGTCTGATTTAATCCTGACGATGCCGTGAAGTCATTAGCTCCTCTATTACTGATGAGGAAACTGAGTCGTGGAGAGAGGTCAAGGGATTTCTGTGAGGTGTCACAACCAGTGTTGGAGGTGGGATTTGTGCCAAGATCACCGATCCCTGGTCTTTGCTCTTACTCACCGTGGCCCTTCAAACCCTCATCTGAGCCTGGCTCTTCAGCTGCCCCCGCCTGTGATTTGTTAAGCGTGAGCATTAGGTTGGACCAGAGCGTGCACCGTGTGGGAAAGGCGTTTTTCTTTATGAACCAACCAGACCTATGGGTCCTTTCCAGCTTCCTCTTTTCCCTTCTTACTGCCCGGGTCACTCCAGGTAATGCACCTGCCTCTCAGATAGGCTTTTGTGTTAATTGGATGAAGGACCGAATTAATGATAACGGGTCCTTTAGTGATAGAAGTGAACCAGTAGCATTCTTTTTTTTCCCTTCAAAATCATAGTTTCCTAAGTGTTATTACATACAGATTGCTGAAACACTGATGCCCTGCTCAGATACCACATGTGCAAGGGTCACCCTGGTTCACTGTTAAGTCTTTATGGCATTTAAAAAATCTAGTAGGGGGCACCTGGGTGGCTCAGTCAGTTCAGCGTCTGACTTC